>NC_057797.1:506309854-506317280 GCF_018294505.1 Triticum aestivum
AGTACGACGAGGAAGGGGTGCCGGCGAGGTGGTCCTGGGCGTCGGGTTTGATGGGATCGGGGCCGATCCCGATCCAGATTGGTGGGGGAGGAGAAGGGGATCGTGGGGGGGAGTGGGGTTCGTGCAGGAGTAGTGGAACCGGACCGGGCTATGGTTTCCGGTCGAGGCGGGGTTAAGGGAAGCGAGGAGGGGCCGGCTGGGCCGGCCTGGTCGGCTGAGCCGACTGGGCCAAGAGGCCCAGTGGGGGAGGCGGCCTTTTGTTTTTATTTTATTTTTTTGTTTTTTACAATTTTATTATTTTTATTTTCTCTTTTATTTTAGTTTTATAAAATTTAAAAGCGACAACTAATTTGGTGTTATTAAATAGGTCACAACCCCAAATATTTTGGCACTTAAATAAAGTATTTTGCATTTGCTTATTATCTTGAAAGCATTTTAGATAATTGTTTTATCATCGTTTTAGTTTATTTAGTGCATTTAAGTATCGTATTAAAAGATGATTTCTTCACCAACATTTATTATGGATTATTTGACACATTAGGAACAATTTAGTTTTGACTTTTGAAAAATTTAATTGTTTTAACTTTAATTCAAATTTGAATTTGGATCGGTTCTGAACTAACGCGAGATTATCAACAATAATCGAGGTGACGTGGCATCATCACCAAAGGGTTACGGTAGCTTGATTACCCGGGCGTCACAATTCTCCTCCACTACAAGAAATCTCGTCCCGAGATTTAAGAGGGGGACTAAGGGGAAAATTCTGGTTACGAAATTCTAACGGGTCTTCTCGATCTTGGTTGCTCTTCTCGAAGAGGTCGATCCATTACGTTGAAGTCTTTATTTCTCTGCTCCAGGTCATCATGATCAAGTCGTCATCCTTTCTTCAGGATCTCTATCGTACTTACGAATAGGTAAGGGGAAGGTCGATAACGATAGGATGCTATAAGAGGTAATCATCTGGGGTTATCCCATGAATGAACACATGACTATCTCTCGAGTTGAACTAATGAAACACATCGAGAGCAAAGTAAGACGGTACAATAAGAATATTCAAGCGGATAGACAATCGTTCGATGCCTAGTCAGAAGGTGAAAGGGGTTTCAAAGCAACGTAATAATTATTGTGTCCGATGCCAGAATTGATGATCTCATCGGGAGGTGGCTCATGAATTACATATGAGTCCACGTGGGAGGAATAACTTTGGGAACAGTGGGTGTACAGGAGAGTCAGGTTTCGATCCTGTGGAACTATGGGTTATGGGCCCACCATGTAGGCTAAAAGTAGGAAGGGTGATGACGTCTTGCACGATCATGTAAGTAAGGCCTGTCAGAGGGTAGCATGTCAGTTATGTTGGCAACAACGTTGGTACCAAGGGCGAGGGACGAAGAGAACCCTTTTCCTGCTCATTGAACAAGGCGGACCATTAGGCAAAGTTCTCGTCCATCGGTGGATACCGGAATGTCATCAACAATAGTAACAGGTTCTTACCGACAGAGTTGTACACCGAGGTGCTTACAAAAGCAGGAGAATATTACTGCTTAGATCATACAGATCACAAGAAAGATTAAACCAAACAATGGAAAGGAAAACATATGTATGAGATTAAACAGAACAATGGAAAGGAAAATGTGTTTAAACACATATTTTAGGGGTATATCCTTCCCAAGGACAAGCAAAGCATGATTCCCTTGACATGATATAATGTAGAAAACCCTTTAAGTAAGGGGGGGGGATTTCATGACATTACCCATACAATGGTGTTAGGGTAATTGAGCAGGAAACATTTAACATTAGGATTTAAATATTCTTGTTGAAAATTGGAGTAACATATATATGCTTCGAGATAGCATTGACATGGTCTTCAGGCAAAGGTCAGACTTGCGAAACACAAAGGATCCATCAGGAATAACTAGTAGAATAAGTGTTACAATTTCCTCATGGAAGAATGGATAACCTTGTTGAAAAGGAATCTATAACCATAGGGCCTCCGGCCAGGTGTGCTAAGCACGACATCCTGGATATAAAAGATGGTAATACTCCAAGGTAAAGAAGAATAATTTCTGGATAGCAAGGATCTCAAAGTATAACACAAAACACGAATAAGTTTGTGTTGGAGGGCAGTCAATAAAGTGGTCGATGATAACACAGATCATCGAGGGCAAGGATTGCATTTCTCATAATGAACTCAATTGACATCCTGGAAGAGCTCAGAATGTCGATGATGATCACAACACAATTGTTGAGAGATTTCATGAAGATGTAATCGGTCAGCGATGACATCAAGCCACAGGAATGATGAAGCGAAAGGTTATTGAACCCAAGGGTATGTCACAAACTCAAAACCAAGCTTGTTGTTTAAGGCAAAGTGGTATGATGAGGAAGATCGATGTAAGCTTAGCTCATCATCGAAAGTTGTGCTCCGAGAATAAGGACCAGGTAGCACAGTTAAAATCATCATAGTAATGATATAGCCAAATAGGGTAGGAAGGATGTGATCGGGTACAAACTCGTAAGTAAAGAAGATTACCAAAAGTTGTTGAACCGTAGTGCGGACTCGGTTCAGTTATCGGTTTTTGAGTGTTTAATAACTCAGAGCCCGTGAAAAATTTGGAATCAGTGAGAATGTAGTACTTGATATTATCGAGGTACCATGGTGTAATACTCGACGGAAGATCAAAGTAAAGGTTGGACTGGTGTATTGATCCACAGAAGACAAGTGCTTAAACTTGCCCGTGAAATGGGGTCAAAGAAGAACATATGGTCGAAACCACGATTGCAAAAGGCCGGATCCCAGATATAAGAACTTATACCAAGGGAAAAATAATAATTTAAGAGAAGCTTTAATGATAAGATCTACATCGTGTCCATGGGCATGAACATAAAGTTTAAGGTTGACTCCCACTTCTTCAATGCATAACCTTTCATTCACCTCTCGTATTTTGAAAATGACATTAGTTGTTGAAAGTTTTACCTGGTGCAATACCAGATAAGTATGACCCATGAAATCTTCCGGGTTTGCACACATTAGGGAAGGCATTAGTTCAAACCATCGGGTATCTTAGGAACATATATCACAAACTTCAGGAGTAAATAACACAAGCTCAAAAGTAGAGCATGGTTGACAAGGCAGAGGATACAATTTACCAAAGGTATTATATAATGGTGGAAAGGCTCACAAGGTTATTGAATACGATGTCGGATGAAATCCAACAATGGATCTGATGATCCACAACGGAGCTGGTGTGAGTATCGGCACTCTACCAGAAGAAGAAAGAATGCAAGGGGATCGGTTGATAGAAACAACTAACTAACTCAAAGCTCAATGTAAGGAAATTTTATGATTTCCAAATCAAGGGATCAGAAGCAATCGTTCTGATCGAAAATGAATAAGTTCAATAGACTTAGAAGCACAAACGATCAAGGCATTGATTGGTCAAGAACCAGCTCATATCCAAATGACGTCTGAGCCGGAAGGAGGAATCCTAGGATTCGACAAAGGAATGCGGGCATCCTCAACATATTGAATCAACGGACTTAAAATGATAAAGACAAGGGAGGCCAATAAGATTAAGAAACTTATGGGATTAACCATAAATTCAAGCAAGCGAGAATTTCAAGAGCAGTAGGCTGCTCGGGATTTTCGGAAGATCGAATGATATTTTGAAGCCTTTAGCGAACCACATGAACAACTCGGAATGAGCGGATACTCGATAAGTGCAAGAATTATCCATAGGGGTATTCAGGTGACAAAGAACAGCAAGGCAGTAAGCTCAAAGGAGTCTCAGAACAACAGAGAGAATTTCGAGGTATCTCGTAATAACACGATCAGCTGGGAAGCATCGTATGAAAGGCGAGTATACATGGTTATCCACAGGGGTTTATCGATGGAAGGGAATTGCAAAAGCGACGCCATGAAGTCTCAAGAGAACATCGGAGAGTATCTTCGGATTCTTCTGGTGCAGCAGACGATCATCTGTAATAAGGGGCTCTCCGGGAGAAAGTATTATCGAGAACCTAGAGTCAGAGTTAGTAAAATCGTTTAACCCAAATAGAAGAGATGTCAGAGTCCTAGAGTATAGGTTGAGGAATAAAAGATCCTACTACCACCCAATGGCGACGTGTGCCCGTAAGACACACAGCCATGTTAGTAAAAAGTTTTGCAATGTCTAGACTCGACTTCGGCCAAGGAGTGTGGAAGGGGGATTCCTACAGGCAGTCGGCTCTGATACCAACTTGTGACGCCCCGATTTGACCGTACACTAATCATACACGCAAACGTGTACGATCACGATCAGGGGCTCACGGGAAGATATCACAACACAACTCTACAAATAAAAATAATTCATACAAGCATCATATTACAAGCCAGGGGCCTCGAGGGCTTGAATACAAGAGCTCGATTATAGATGAGTCAGTGGAAGCAACAATATCTGAGTACAGACATAAGTTAAACAAGTTTGCCTTAAGAAGGCTAGCACAAACTACGATATAGATCGAAAGAGGCGCAGGCCTCCTACCTGGGATCCTGCTAAACTACTCCTGGTCGTCGTCAGCGGGCTGCACGTAGTAGTAGGCACCTCCCGAGTAGTAGTAGTCATCGTCGACTGTGGCAGCTGGCTCCTGGACTCCAATGTCTGGTCGCAGCAATCGGATATAGGAAATGGGAAAAAGGGGGAGAAAAGCAACCGTGAGTACTCATCCAAAGTACTCGCAAGCAAGGAGCTACACTACATATGTATGCATTGGTATCAAATGGAATAAGGCTATCATATGTGGACTGAACTGCAGAATGTCGGAATAAGAGGGGGATAGCTAGTCCTTATCGAAGACTACGCTTCTAGCCGCCTCCATCTTGTAGCATGTAGAAGAGAGCAGAAGGTAAGATCACCAAGTAGCATCGCATAGCATAACCCTAACCGATGATCCTCTCCTCGTCGCCCTGTTAGAGAGCGACCACCGGTTGTATCTGGCATATTAAGTATCCGGTTCTAGTTGTCATAAGGTCAAGGTACAACTCCAAGTCGTCCTGTTACCGAAGATCATGGCTATTCGAATAGATTAACTTCCCTACAGGGGTGCACCACATAACCCAACACGCTCGATCCCATTTGGCCGGACACACTTTCCTGGGTCATGCCCGGCCTCGGAAGATCAACACGTCGCAGCCCTACCTAGGCACAACAGAGAGGTCAGCACGCCTGTCTAAATCCTATAGCGCAGGGGTCTGGGCCCATCGCCCATTACACACCTGCACGTTGCGAGGGCGGCCAGAAGCAGAACTAGCCCCCTTAATACAAGAGTAGGCTTACGTTCCAATCCTGCGTGCGCCGCTCAGTCGCTGATGTCACGAAGGCTTCGGCTGATACCACGACGTCGAGTGCCCATAACTGTCCCCGCATAGATGGTTAGTGCGTATAGGCCAGTGGCCAGACTCAGATCAAATACCAAGATCTCGTTAAACGTGTTATCTTGAAATAACTGCGAACGCCGACCAGGGCTAGGCCCACCTCTCTCCTAGGTGGTGTCAACCTGCCCTGTCGTTTCGCCACAAAGATCCACACAGAGGGCTATCGGGAAAGTATGTCCTTCCAGCCCCCAATTCGTGAATCAACCGCGGGTACTCCTCGAGCCAACCCGACTTTAGTCATCACATGTATCATGTATAAAGCATATAGTATATACCCGTGATCACCTCCCGAGTGATCACGGCCCGATAGTATAGCATGACATACGGACAAGAATGTATGGCCACTGATGATAAACTAGCATCCTATACTAAGTATTAGGATTGCAGGTAAAGGTAACAACAGTAGTAGCAAGGAGAGGCTATGCATCAGGATAGGATTAACGGAAAGCAGTAACATGCTACACTACTCTAATGCAGGAAGTAGAGAGAAGAGTAGGCGATATCTGGTGATCAAAGGGGGGGCTTGCCTGGTTGCTCTGGCAAGAGAGGGGTCGTCAACACCGTAGTCGAACTGGGGGGTCGCCGGTAGTCTCGGGGTCTACCGGAAAGAAGTAATGAAGGGGGAACACAATAAATAACAGAGCAATCAAAACAACACAAGGCATAACATAGCAATACGCGGTGCTAGGTGTGCCCTAACGCAGTACTAGGTGATACCGGGAAAGGGGGAAAACATCCAGGAAAGGATTCCCGATGTTTCGGGTTTTCGGACAGATGAATCAGAGGGAGAAAGTTGTTTGTTCGCTATGCTAGGGACGCGTGGCGGACGAACGGGCTGCTTATCCGGGTTCGTCTCGTCGTTCTGAGCAACTTTCATGTACAAAGTTTTCCCATCCGAGCTACGATTTATTTTATATTAATTTTTAAAGTTTTAATTCCTTTTCTAAAATTATCAGATTATTTTTAATTCGAAATGAATGTGAATTGCTAGGTGCACCCAGCTCTGGGTACACACAAGTGTACCAGAGGGGCTGACATGTGGGTCCAAGGGGTCCCAATTGACCAGTAAACTTTGACTGGTCAACAGGGGGTGGGGCCCCCTTGTCATACACTATTAACTAATTAACCAAATTAAAAAGTTTAATTAATAGATTAGTTAGGTTAGTTGATTAATTAAGTCAATTGAGCAGGATTAATTAAGTTAATTAATTAATTAATTTTATTTATTATTATTTTATTATTATTATTTATCTCCTTTTCTTTTTAAGAAAAAATCATTCTAGGGGCTAGGCCCCACATGTCATTGGCCCAGGAGGGGCCTTGCGGGCGCTGGGTGTAGGGCGCGGGCACTAGGGTGGGCGCTTGCCCGCAGGAGGTGCGGCAGGGCGAGGCCATCGGGCGACGGCCAGCGTGCACGGATGGGCGCCGGCGAGGCCACGGCAGGGCGGGGTCGTAGCGAAGCGGGCGGCCGCCGGAGGAGGACGTCGGGGCCGTGGAGGGTGCGGCCGGACCACCGCAGGGGGGGGGGGTCGGCGAGCGACGGTGCTGCTGGGCAGCGGAGGTGACTGCAGCAGAGCTGCACGGTTGCGGGCGCGCGCGTGTGAGGAAGACCGGGGCGGCGAGGTGTACAGGGGGATGGGGGTGCGCACGGCATGAGCAAAAGGCGGGCACGGCGCGCTAGCAGTGGCGGAGGCGAGGCGCAACGGCGACATGGGTGTGCGCGCGCGGGCTTAGTGCAGAAGCAGCAGCAAGCAGTGGCGCACGGGAGCATCACGTGAAGTAGCGCAGTAGCGAGCGGGGTCGCGTGGGCGCGCGCGGACAGCCGCCAGGCGAGGCGAGCGGCGGGTCAACGCACGGTGGCGCGGAACGCGGCCGTGGTGAGTGCGTGCGGTCGACGCAGTCGCAAGCAACGCGTGGACGGGGAGAGAGGTGAGGGCGAGACCCTCACCGAGTAGTGTAGGGGAGTGGCAGTGGGGGTCGCGGAGGAGGACGAAGACGACAGGCGGCAGTGTCGCC
>NC_057797.1:506317592-506331711 GCF_018294505.1 Triticum aestivum
CAGGCGACGACGATGATGGGCGGTACGACGAGGAAGGGGTGCCGGCGAGGTGGTCCTGGGCGTCGGGGTCGACGGGATCGGGGCCGATCCCGATCCAGATTGGTGGGGGGAGGAGAAGGGGATCGTGGGGGAGTGGGGTTCGTGCGGGAGTAGTGGAACCGGACCGGGCTAGGGTTTCCGGTCGGGGTGGGGGTTAAGGGAAGCGAGGAGGGGCTGGCTTGGTCGGCTGAGCCGACTGGGCCAAGAGGCCCAGTGGGGAGGGGGCCTTTTGTTTTTATTTTATTTTTTTATTTTTTACAGTTTTATTATTTTTATTTTCTGTTTTATTTTAGTTTTATAAAATTTAAAAGCGACAACTAATTTGGTGTTATTAAATAGGTCACAACCCCAAATATTTTGGCACTTAAATAAAGTATTTTGCATTTGCTTATTATCTTAAAAGCATTTTAGATAATTGTTTTATCGCTGTTTTAGTTTATTTAGTGCATTTAAGTATTTATTAAAAGATGATTTCTTTACCAACATTTATTATGGATTATTTGACACATTAGGAACAATTTAGTTTTGACTTTTGAATATTTTAATTGTTTTGACTTTAATTCAGATTTGAATTTGGATCGATTCTGAACTAACGCGAGATTATCAACAATAATCGAGGTGACGTGGCATCATCACCAGAGGGTTACTGTAGCTTGATTACCCGGGCGTCACAATTCGACAAAAGGGGAGCCAAAGAATATTCTCAAGTATTAGCAGCTGAGTTGTCAATTCAACCACACCTGGAAACTTAATATCTGCAACAAATTGTTTAGTAGCAAAGTAATATGATAGTAGTGGTAACGATAGCAAAAGGTAATGATAGCAAAATTAATGTTTTTTGGTATTTTGTAGTGATGATAGCAATAGCAACGGAGAAGTAAATAAGCGAAGACCAATATATGGAAAGCTCGTAGGCAATGGATCGGTGATGGAGAATTATGT
Source organism: Triticum aestivum (assembly GCF_018294505.1). Classification (NCBI taxonomy): domain Eukaryota; kingdom Viridiplantae; phylum Streptophyta; class Magnoliopsida; order Poales; family Poaceae; genus Triticum; species Triticum aestivum. The sequence continues at coordinate 506,318,574 of NC_057797.1, forward strand.
CGGATGCGGTTCATCATGTAACAATCATAACATAGGGTGACATAGAACTAGCTCCAATTCATCAATGTAATGTAGGCATGTATTTCGAATATAGTCATACGTGCTTATGAAAAAGAACTTGCATGACATCTTTTGTCCTACCCTCCTGTGGCAGCGGGGTCCTAATGGAAACTAAGGGATATTAAGGCCTCCTTTTAATAGAGTACGGGACCAAAGCATTAACACATAGTGAATACATGAACTCCTCAAACTACGGTCATCACCGGTAATTATCCCGATTATTGTCACTTCGGGGTTAACGGATCATAACACATAATAGGTGACTATAGACTTGCAAGATAGGATCAAGAACTCTCATATATTGATGAAAACATAATAGGTTCAGATCTGAAATCATGGCACTCGAGCCCTAGTGACAAGCATTAAGCATAGCAAAGTCATAGCAACATCAATCTCAAAACATAGTGGATACTAGGGATCAAACCCTAACAAAACTAACTCGATTACATGATAAATCTCATCCAACCCATCACCGTCCAGCAAGCCTACGATGGAATTACTCACGCACGGCGGTGATCATCATGAAATTGGTGATGGAGGATGGTTGATGATGATGATGGCGATGGATTCCCCTCTCCGGAGCCCCGAACGGACTCCAGATCAGCCCTCCCGAGAGGTTTTAGGGCTTGGCGGCGGCTCCGTATCGTAAAACGCGATGATTTCTTCTCTCTGATTTTTTCTCCCTGAAACCAAATATATAGAGTTGGAGTTGAGGTCGGAGGAGCTCCAGGGGGGCCACGAGGTAGGGGGGCATGCCCTAGGGGGCAGGCGCGCCCCCCACCCTCGTGGACAGGTGGTGGGCCCCTTGGCCATCATCTTTTGCAATGATTTTTTATTATTTCCGAATAGATGTTCCGTGAAGTTTCAGGTCATTCCGAGAACTTTTGTTTCTGCACATAAATAACACCATAGCAATTCTGCTGAAAACAGCGTCAGTCCGGGTTAGTTCCATTCAAATCATGCAAGTTAGAGTCCAAAACAAGGGCAAAAGTGTTTGGAAAAGTAGATACGCCGGAGACGTATCAGATACCGACGATCGAATCTCGAGCAAGTAACATACCAGTGATGAAGGGAACAACGTATATTGTTATGCAGTTTGACTGATAAAGATCTTCGTAGAATATGTAGGAACCAATATGAGCATCTAGGTTCCGCTATTGGTTATTGAGCGGAGACATGTCTCGGTCATGTCTAGATAGTTCTCGAACCCGTAGGGTCCGCACGCTTAAAGTTCTGTGACGATCGGTATTATGAGTTTATATGTTTTGATGTACCGAAGGTAGTTCGGAGTCCCGGATATGATCACAGACATGACGAGAAGTCTCGAAATGGTCGAGACATGAAGTTGATATATTGGAAGCCTACATTTGGACATCGGAAGAGTTCCGGGTGAAATCAGGATTTTACCGGAGTGCCGGAGGGGTTACCGGAACCCCCCGGGGGTTAATGGGCTCGTTGGGCCCTAGTGGAGAGAGAGAGGGGCCGGCCAGGGCAGGCCACGCGCCCCCTCCCCCTCTGGTCCGAATTGGACTAGGAGAAGGGGGGCCCCTTCCTTCTCCTTCTCCCCCTTCCTTTCCCCCTCCTAGTAGGAGTAGGAAAGAGGGGAATCCTACTCCTACTAGGAGGAGGATTCCTCCTCCTGGGGCGCCCTCTAGGGCCGGCCGGCCTCCCCCTTGCTCCTTTATATACGGGGGCAGGGGCACCTCTAGACACACAAGTTGATCATTGATCTCTCCCAGCCGTGTGCAGTGCCCCCCTCCACCATAATCCACCTCGGTCATACTGTGGCGGTGCTTAGGCGAAGCCCTGCAACGGTAGCTTCATCAACATCTTCACCACGTCGTCGTGCTGAAGAAACTCTTCCCCGAGATCTACTAGATCGTGAGTTCGTGGGACGTCACCGAGCTGAACGTCTGCTGAACGCGGAGGTGTCATGCGTTCGGTACTGAGGATCGGTCGATCGTGAAGATGCACGACTACATCAACCGTGTTGTCATAACGCTTCCGCTTAACGGTCTACGAGGGTACGTGGACGATACTCTCCCCTCTTGTTGCTATGCATCACCATGATCTTGCGTGTGCATAGGTAATTTTTGAAATTACTACGTTCCCCAACAGTGGCTGCATTCCAGAGTTGAGTAGCTGCATGTTAAGAGAATTTGCAAACTGAATGATGATGTGGATGATGTGCATGTTGAGTGTATTAGTAATGGTGGGGATCAACTTCTTAAGAATGTTAGATGTGTATCACTACGATCGAGATTCAATAAACCATTCACACTGGGTGTATGACCATAGAAGGTTTTATTCATGTAAATAGAACAACAATTATTATCTGACTTAAATGAATAAATGTATTGCAAATAAACATGATCAAATCATATTCATGCTCAACGCAAACACCAAATAACATTTATTTAGGTTCAACACTAATCCCGAAGGTAGAACGAGTGTGCGATGGTGATCATATCAACCTTGGAATCATTTCCAACACACATCGTCACCTCACTTTTAACTAGTCTATGCAACTCCTATTTTGAGTTACTAATCTTAGCAACTGAACTGATATCAAATACATAGGGGTTACTACGAACACTAGTAAAATACACATCAATAACATGTATATCAAATATACCTATATTCACTTTGCCATCCTTCTTATCTGCCAAGTTTTTGGGGCAATTCCACTTCCAGTGACCATTTCCTTCATAGTAGAAGCACTCAGTTTCAGGCTTGGGTCTAGCTTTGGGCTTCTTCACGGGAGTGGCAACTTGCTTGTCATTCTTCTTGAAGTTCCCTTTCTTTCCCTCACCCTTTTTCTTGAAACTAGTGGTCTTGTTAACCATCAACACTTGATGCTCTTTCTTCATTTCTACCTTCGCCAATTTCAGCATCACGAAGAGCTTGGGAATCATTTTTGTCATCCCTTGCATATTATAGTTCATCACGAAGTTCTAATATCTTGGTGATAGTGACTAGAGAACTTTGTCAATCACTATCTTATCTGGAAGATTAACTCCCACTTGATTCAAGCGATTGTAGTATCCGAACATTCTGAGTACATGCTCACCGGCTAAGCTATTCTCCTCCATCTTGTAGGTAAAGTACTTGTCAAAGGTCTCATACCTCTCGACACGGGCATGAATCTGAAATACCAATTTTCAGCTCTTGGAACATCTCATATGCTCTGTGGCATTCAAAACATTTTTGAAGTCCCGGATCTAAGCCATAAATCATGGCGCACTAAACTATCAAGTAGTCATCATATCGAGCTTGCAAAACGTTCATAATGTCTGCATCTGCTCCTGCAACAGGTTTGTCATGTAGCGGTGCATCAAGGACATAATTCTTCTGGGCAGCAATGAGGATAATCCTAAGATCACGGACCCAGTCCACATCATTGCTACTATCATACTTCAACTTAGTTTTCTCTAGGAACATATTAAAAATATATAGGAGCTATATCGCGAGCTATTGATCTACAACATAGATATGCGAAACTATCAAGACTAAGTTCATGATAAATTAAGTTCAGTTAATCAAATTACTAATGAACTCCCACTTAAATCAACACCCCTCAAGTTGTCTAAGTGATACATATGATCCATATCAACTAACCCATGCCCGATCATCACGTGAGATGGGGTAGTCATCAATGGTGAACATCTCTATGTTGATCATATCTACTATATGACTCATGTTCGACCTTTCGGTCTCCAGTGTTCTGAGGCCATGTCTGTACATGTTAGGCTCGTCAAGTTTAACCCATGTATTCTGCATGTGTAAAACTGTCTTACACCCGTTGTATGTGAACGTAGAGTCTATCACACCCGATCATCACGTGGTGTCTCGAAACGATGAACTGTAGCAACGGTGCATACTCAGGGAGAACACTTTTACCTTGAAATTTAGTGAAGGGATCATCTTATAGTACTACCGTCGTTCTAAGCAAAATAAGATGCATATAAGATAAACATCACATGCAATCAAAATATGTGACATGATATGGCCATCATCATATTGTGCTTTTGATCTCCATCTCCAAAGCATCGTCATGATCTCCATCGTCACCAGCTCGACACCTTGATCACCATCGTTGCGTCGTGGTCGTCTCGCCAACTATTGCTTATACAACTATTGCTAACTCATAGTGATAAAGTAAATAAATTACATGGCTTTTGCATTTCATGGAATAAAGAGACAATCATAAGGCTCGTGCCGGTTGCCGATAACTTACAAAACATGATCATCTCATACAACAACGTATATCACATCATGTATTGACCATATCACATCATAACATGCCCTGCAAAAACAAGTTAGACATCCTCTACTTTGTTGTTGCAAGTTTTACGCGGCTGCTACGGGCTTCTAGCTAGAACCGTTCTTACCTACGAAAAAAACCACAATGATGTTTCGTCAAGTTTCCTATTTTAACCTTCTTCAAGGATCGACCGTAGTCAAATTTGATTCAACTAAAGTAGGAGAAATAGACACCCGCCAGCCCCTTTATGCAAAACTAGTTGCATGTCTGTCGGTGGAACCGGTCTCATGTGCGTGGACATGTAAGGTTGGTCCGGGCCGCTTAATCCCACAATACCACCGAATCAAAATAAGACGTTGGTGGTAAGCAGTATGACTATCACCGCCCACAACTCTTTGTGTTCTACTCGTGCATATCATCTACGCATAGACCTAGCTCATGATGCCACTGTTGGGAATCGTTGCATGGAAAACAAAAAAAATTCTACGCACACGCAGTGATCTACCCATGGAGATGCATAGCAACAAGGGGGAGAGTATATCTACGTACCCTCATAGACCGTAAGCGAAAGCGTTTCACAACACGGTTGATGTAGTCGAACTTCTTCTCACGTCAACCGATCAAGTACCGAACGCAAGATACCTCTGCATTCTGCACACGTTCAACTCGGTGACGTCCCTCGCCTTCTTGATCCAGCAAGTCGTCGAGGTAGTAGATGAGTTCCGTCAGCACAATGGTGTGGTGATAGTGATAGTGAAGTGATCCTCACAGGGCTTCGCCTAAGAACTACAAAAATATGACCGGGGTGTAAACGGTGGAGGGGGGCGCCACACACGGCTAACAATTGATCTGGTGTGTGCTAGACACCCCCACATATATATAGGTGGGAGGGGAGGGGAGAGGCCAGGAGGCGCCCCAAGTAGGACCGAGTCCTACTTGGGCTCCTCCCAAGCCGCGCCCCCCCTGCCATATATATCGGAGGGGAAAGGAAAGACGGGGAGGGGGGAAGGAAGGGGGAATCCTATTCCCTTTCTTTCCTTTCATCCTTACCCTTTCCTTCTCCGCCTTGGCCGGCCCATATGGGGAGCGCACCAGCCCCTTGTGGCTGGTATATTTCCCCTCTTGGCCCATAAGGCCCATATCTTTTGCCGGGGGTGCCCGGAACCCCTCCCGGTGATCCGATATGTACCCGGTACCCTCCGGACACTTCTGGTGTACGAATACCATCGTCCTATATATCAATCTTTACCTCTCGACCATTTTGAGGCTCCTCGTCATCTCCGTGATTTCATCCGGGAGTCCGAACAACATTCGGTCACCAAATCACATAACTCATATAATACTATATCATGATAGAATGTTAAGCATGCGGACCCTACGGGTTCGAGAACTACGTAGACATGATCGAGACACCTCTCCAGTCAATAACCAATAGCGGAACTTGGATGACCATATTGTCCCTACATATTCTACGAAGATCTTTATCGGTCGAACCGTTATGACAACATACGTAATTCCCTTTGTCCATCGGTATGTTACTTGCCCGAGATTTGATCGTCGGTATCTTCATACCTAGTTCAATCTTGTTACCGGAAAGTCTCTTTACTCGTTCCGTAATACATCACCTCGTGACTAACTCCTTAGTCGTTTTCTTGCAAGCTTATGATGTGTATTATCGAGATGGCCCAGAGATACCTCTCCGATACTCGGAGTGACAAATCCTAATCTTGATCTATGCCAACTCAACAAACACCTTCGGAGATACCTGTAGAGCATCTTTATGATCACCCAGTTACGTTGTGATGTTTGATAGCACATAAGGCATTCCTTCGGTATCCGGGAGTTGCATAATCTCATAGTCGAAGGAATGTGTATTTGACATGAAGAAAGCAACAACAATAGAACTTAACGATCATTATGCTAAGCTAACGGATGGGTCTTGTCCATCACATAATTCTCTTAATGATGTGATCCCGTTATCAAATGACAACTCATGTTCATGGTTAGGAAACCTTAACCATCTTTCATCAACGAGCTAGTCTAGTAGAGGCTCACTAGGGACACATTGTTTGTTTATGTATTCACACATGTATTAAGGTTTCCGATCAATACAATTCTAGCATGAATAATAAACCTTTATCATGAATAAGGAAATATAAAATAACAACTTTATTATTGCCTCTAGGGCATATTTCTTTCAGTAATAAATATTTGACATGGTTTTGTCTGTTGTTCCTCCATGTATTGTACGCTTGCTGGTATATAATGTTGTCACTTTGTAGTTCTCAATTTCAAAAGATTTTAGTTACATATGCAATTGAGATATGCTTAAGCGAACACATATCCCCCTTGCACTCAAGGCCTAGGGTTTTCCTGTCCTTCGGCTCTCCTGCCGTCGTGAGTACCCCCCGTTGCAGATCGTCCCCAGCAGTTAGCTAGGGAGACGGAGGGAGCTGTCGGTTGAACCACCAGTCGGCAGCTACCTAGGATACCTCTCGCCCACGACATCGTAATGATTACAGTTATCCAACGGTGCTATAATCTAGTTAAATATGGCAGTTACCAGTATTAAATGCCATGAAGCAGTCGGCCACACCTGAGGCCATGAAAAATTAATATCAGCCATTATGCACCCCTCCTAGCGCACTCCATATAAGTTGGGAGGGAAGCTTCGGGCTGAAGGTTGGGCATCCATACATTGTACCTTACGCCAAGAGCTAAGAGCATCACAGGACTAGCGTATTGCCTCCACCGCAGAGAGTCCAAACCGATATAAATCATTGAGCATACTCCCAATTGCACCGTTTGGTAGATACGCTTGCCTCTACATTCCTACCCTCCTAGTATTGTCAGGATTATATCCACGACAAATGGCCTGGCTAATCTCTCGGGTGCTCATGTCCTACAATGGTTAGGATCAGTACCAGTTCATACCACAGGCATAGAGTGCTACCAATGAGTTCGAAGCATTAAACTAGCATCCTATGGTACTGCACATGCTCAGATTTACACGTCATGACCAGATCTACTATAGTATCATTGAACCTGAACTGGAAAACAACATGAACATCATAGAATCAAACTACCAAACATTACTATTCTACTATTCTAGCAATTCATCACCAGTATCTACCCAACATCACATAGTCACAAATCGACACTCTGCAATGCTAATATTGCTCATAAATCTACCCTAGCACATGCTCACAAATAAAAGCTACATTGAATAGGGAAGGGGTGATAGAACTTACATCCATCGGGGAGCAGGGAGTTGACGAGAAAGTCGTGAAAGAAGAGAAGAATGACGAAGTGCCGCCATCGTCCAGTGCTGACCAGAGAAGATGCAAAACTTACCTGTTGGTCGTCGACGAAATCGCCAGGGACGAAGAGCGCGCAGAGGGAAATGGTGGCGGGGAAATTGGCGGTGACCCGATGGGGGCTAAATATGGCGTCTGATTCGGTGGGACCTGACCCAATTCCTCCCGCCGTTTTTTGGCGCACGCGCGAGCTCATGCCATCCCCTCTTCGCATCAGCTCGAGACGGTGTTCCTCTCCTATGCACGATGTGAGCCTAGATGGGAGAAAACAGTCGATTCGGCCATTCCGGCTGGGCCTGGCTCAGAGGTGTTTTAAGAAGTGTGCAATGCGAGCCAAACAATGAAAACAGGAAACCAAACGGGCCAAATTTGCATCCAACAAGTTTAGTTGAGCCTAATGAAGATAACCAAACGCATCATTAGTGTGCCCGATTTGGGGTACGCCGATTGAAGATGCCCTGAGTGGAGTTGTGCACCAAAACAAACAAAAGAAAGCAAAGCAAAGAGATATTATCTTCTTGTGGGCTTATTGGCCCCCTCATATTTTTTGTCAAATGTTGACCGTATGTAAACTAAAAAAAATATAAATTATACGATACAATAAGTATATTATTGGATTTGTATTTGAAAAAGGTTTTCCATAGTATATTTTTGTGACTTATAGTTTACATTTTATTAGAAATTAATAGTCAAATTTTAGCATAAAATAAGAAGGGCCCCACAAATACCTGATGGAGGTAGTACAAAATAAAAGCTGGCTGCATACGTACTCTCTTTGTCCTTGAAAAAAATGTACTTTCAACTTTGTTGGAAAATCAAACTTTTTTATGTCAGACCGTATTTATACAATAATACACCAATATTTATGCCATCAAATTAGTAGCATTAGATTCATAATAAAATATATTTTCAGCATATACCTATTTGGTTTCACTAACATTGATATATTTTCCATAATTTTGGTCATACTTTTAGATAGTTTGGCCCTCCAATAAAGTTAGGAGTATAGTTTTTGAAGGATGAAGGTAGTAGATTTTTTGTTGTTGCAATATACTCCCTTTGTTCCTAAATATAAGTCTTTTTGACATTTCAAATGGACTACAACATACGGTTGTATGTATATTTTAGAGTGTAGATTCACTAATTTTGCTCCGTATGTAATCAATGTTGGAATTTCTAAAAATACTTATACTCCCTCCGTTCCTAAATATAAGTCTTTTTAGACATTTCAAATAAATTACAACATACGGATGTATGTAGACATATTTTAGAGTATAAATTCACTCGTTTTGCTTTACATGTAGTCGCTTGTTAGAATCTCTAAAAATACTATATTTGGAAACGGAGGGAGTATTTGGGAATCGAGGGAGTAGATTTTTGGGTCTTCCGGACCAGCTCAAATTTCAAACTTCAAACGGGCCTGACGACACGGCTGCCTGCCACTCACAGTGATCGCATTGGACCGACCTGTGGGTCCGCTTCACTTTTTTCCGGGAAGAAGGGACCCTCTCCGCGGCAACGTGTAACGCGGCAAGGTCACGGAGCCGTGAGCGAGCCGTAACGGTTCCGTGGGTCGCGCCCGTTCCCCATCATCATAACCTGCGTACCGGTACCACCGGCACCTACCCCCAGCGGCCAGCGAGCGGGGGTAACGTCGTCACCCTAACGCCGCCGCCGTGGCCGGGAGCGGAGCCCGCGGCGCAGCCCTAACGCCGCCACCCCATGGCCTCCTGCGACGACGACTTCGGCCTCCTCGGTGACGACGCCCACCCCGCTCCCCAGCCTTCCGCCCAGCCGGCCCCGCCGCAGCAGGCCCAGGGCTTCTGCCTCGTCGAAGCCTCGGCCGCGGGCTCCGGCGCCGGCCCCGGCCCCTTCGCGCCGGCCCGGGAGGAGGGCAACCACAGCTCCGACCGCGGGAAGGCGTCGTACCACACCAAGCGGCGGAGGGACCGCCCGGAGGAGTTCAGCGATGGGGGCGAGTACTGCTCCTACATCAGCGGCGGGGGGAGGAAGGGCCGTGGCGGCGGCGTCTCGTCGGACTACCGGAAGGATCGGGAGGAGTGGACGGACGGCGCCATCAGCAGTCTCCTCGACGCATACATGGACCGGTTCGAGCAGCTCAACCGAGGGAATCTCCGGGGGCGGGACTGGGAGGACGTCGCCGCTGCCGTGACCGACGGGCAAGGCAAGAGCAGCGGGGGCAAGAGCGTGGAGCAGTGTAAGAATAAGATCGACAACCTCAAGAAGCGGTACAAGGTAGAGTGCCAACGCATCGCCGGCTCCGCCTCGGCCAGCCTCTGGCCCTGGTACAAGCAAATGGAGCAGATTATGGGCAACTCCCCATCGCCCGGCACCCCCAAGCCGCCGCCGGCCACCAACGACGATAAGCCGCGGCAACAGCAGCAGCACAGCAACAAGAGGTGGCTCCATTTGACATCTTTTCTCTCATTAATTTGCGGATCTAATGGTCGAGAGTCTAGAGACGAGCTGATGCTTATCCTTGCAGGTACCCTTCTTCCGGCACTGGCCACGCTACCACCATGGTTCCTTATTCCAGATCCACTCCTCTCTCGAATCCGAAATGGAAAAGGGTACTTCTGAAGATTGGGGGCACTGCATTGGCTGGAGAAGCTCCTCATAATGTTGACCCTAAGGTAGTATTTGTTAGATATGCACAGATCTTGTTCATTGCTCTCCTGAATATTTCACACAGAGCCTTGTGACCTTGCCAGGTGATCATGCTGATTGCCAGAGAAGTTCAAGTGGCATGCCGCCATGGTGTTGAGGTAAATAGAACACATTCATTCTACTATTCTAGACTTCCATTTTGTAAATATCAAGCGATACAGGCCAAGCTAATATTGCATTTTGTCCAATCAGGTGGCTATTCTCATGGGAGGTCGGAATGTATTCTGCGCTGACTCTTGGGTTGCTGCCACTGGCACTGATAGAGCTTCAACGCATCCGATTGGGTAATTATCTCGGAATCATGTCATTGTTAGCTTTCTCAAAACTAAAGAAGTTTGGCTGCTTGCATAAGATGCCAAACAGAGTAGTATATGGATAGCTTTTCCTTGGATTTTGTTCCAGTGCACAGATTGGTTGAGGCTGGTCCAATCTGTGTGTTAATAAAACTACTTTGGAACTATTCTTGAGATTCTTGTTTTAATGTATCATGGATTTGCAACCAGGCATCTATATTGCAAGTGCCAGTATGAATTCATACATTACCCTGAAGCTACAAATGATTAGAGACATAGCCAGAGCCTCAGTGACTCACCAAGCTTAAGAACTGGGAGTAGTTGTTTTAGTTTAAAATATATTTTTCATTTCCTGAATAATTATTTGTATAGAGTTTTGCTTCGGCAATCCCCCCTAAGAGTTTGCATGAATCTAAAATTACTTAAAAAGGGTATTCTCGTACAGTCACGATCAACTAATTCTAACCCGTATTCCCAACTTTTCGTCCGTGGGGGTGGGGGTGTAACCAAACAGTCCTCTCTGGTAGGTGCCAGGCTAGGTTAGACTTTTTATCCCATTGTTTTTTTAAGTTGGGCAATTTCATGTGCCTTTGATCCCGAATAATATATACGAGGATTGTGGTTTGCTCTTTTGATCTTTATTACTACGTATAATCCTTAGCTGTAGACTGTGACAACTACAGTACAGACTATTGTTTGATCTTCTTCATTTCAATCCCCATCATTGTTTCAGTGCATCAGACTTGGTACCTTTTGTTTGAGTGTTTCAATAGACAATCAATCATTCACATCTGTGATTTCCTACTAAACAGCAACCAATGGAGCTCAATTTTCATATGGTTTGTTCTTATTTTCTACATCTTTAGCTAGAAAACATGAATTCATGCTGACCATCAGGCTTGCATTACACTTCTCCTGTCGATCCTAGCTTTCCTTCCGTGGTTGCTACATGTGTATGTATTTATGGTGCTTCTTGAATTTTTTTCAGAATGATGGCAGCAGTGATGAATGCAGTATTGCTCCAAGCGTCACTGGAAAAAATAGGTGTGGAGACACGAGTCCAGACTGCATTGATGATGCAAGAGGTTGCAGAACCATACATAAGGCGGCGAGCTATACGCCATCTGGAAAAAGGAAGGGTTGTTATCTTTGGTGGAACTGGTGCTGGTACAGGAAATCCACTTTTTACAACAGATACAGCTGCTGCACTGAGAGCTTCTGAAAGTATGTCGGTTAATCCTCTCCCAAACTCCATCCTGTTCTTTCTAACATGCCTGTTCAGTATTTAGCTTGCACCTACATCTTTTCTTGCCTAAATGTGTATTTTTTTTTGCTGTTTTTATTTTCTATGAGAAAGAGAACATCAGCTTTTATGGAGAGGAAATCTAACCAGATGTGCTGTCAACCAGTCAATGCAGACGTTGTCCTTAAAGGTGTCATTGGAGATGATGAATATGGTTGTCCTCCTAGGAGCAACGGCAGTGCACCATTTGAGCACATCTCATTTAGGGAGTTGGCAGCAAGAGGAACCAGCAAAATGGACATGACAGCAATTACATGTTGTGAGGAGAACAATATTCCTGGTTAGTTTCTCTATGAATCTTTCATTTCAAAGTTGTGTTTAGCGCCTCCTCTGGCAGTATACATAAGATGATTTGTGTGTGTTCATTTCTTGCAGTTGTCATCTTTAACATGTTAGAGCCTGGTAACATGTCCAGAGCTATTTGTGGCGACCAAGTAGGTACGTTAGTTGACCAGTCAGGAAGGATAACTTAATTCACAAGGGGGGTTAACTTTGTTGTAGCATTGGGACATTCGTATTCTCTCACGGCAGCGTGCATCTTCGTTGATTGCATGGATCTTTGTGGATGGGAGAGAGGGTAATGTTCCTCGGAGAGAAGGCTCACACCTTGATTTGCATCGGGTGCTTGTTGCGTGACATCTGTTGTAGCGGCTCTGCCATGAGAAGTTGTTTGTTTGTAGTATCTGTCTGTAATGTGATGGTTAGACTAGTTGAAGAGCCTTTGTATAAAGTCGTCTTTATGCCTGCGTATGGCGTTAGGTCAGGTCATCAGAATGTTGTATTGTGCTCTAGTAGTAACTTGTAACGCTGTTGTTGAGCTGTAGTGCTGTACTGTATTGGAGAAAGGCATTTTTCTTCCTTCCGTGCTCTAATGAGTGATGGCTACCCAGCAAGTGTGCTGTGTGATGTTGCCATTTCTTTTTCACATCAAACATTACCAGCTAGAGAACCGAATATTGTTTGACCAAGAACGCCTTACTGAACGCAACCTGTTAGCTTTGCTGTGGCCGCAGGTGGTTCATTGCATAGGTTGGCATGTAGTCCCAGTCTGGCATTCTGAACTCCTGAACCTTAGTGTGCTGCTACTGAGATTTGTCATTTCAGATGTTCTTTTAATCTTTTGTTAGCTGTTTGGTGTCGTGTCAGTTGAGTAAATTGAGTATTCGTCGATTTTGGTCCAGTGCCGACGGTGGCATCTGCAACTGATGTGGGC
>NC_057797.1:506332031-506346288 GCF_018294505.1 Triticum aestivum
CGTAGTTTCCTTCCCACTTGTCAACTTGCATATGTGATCCATCCATACATAGCCGGTCAATCTCCTCTACTTGCATCCACAATCAGATAGTACAAAATTCAATAATTACACATCATGCTTCCTGTAGTCTATATAACAATCTTAATTGCCCGGGCACGGTCCCGGGAACTGTCCTAATCACGCATCCGATATTTCCTACTGTCTGAATCTGGCGTGGCCGAGCCGAGTGGATCATGACGTTTCCGCCTAAACAACGAGATACTGTCAGGCACCAGCACGCTACGGTCTTATCCTCTGAAGCTCTGCGTGCCAAACCAATTCGAGAAATGGACCGAGGGTGGGCAGTCCAGTGATCATCATGGATGATGACGTGTGCTAGCTCGCTACATGGTCGGCCAGAACGGCATGTAGCGCAGCCAAGCCGGCGGTTCGCCTGCCGACGTAGGCGCCTCCCCGGCGTTCCTGACACCGCTTGCTCCGGCAGAGGAGCAGGAGGACGAGGAGGTCTGGACGGCGGCCGAGGAGGACCTGGGGCACAGGAAGAAGCTCCGGGACCCTAGCTCCATCACCTTCTCCCTCGGGTCCAAACCTGACCAATGAGTCCACAACATTTACATGATCAGTGAATGATCCTTCACTTACTGAATGATGCAGATGATGCTCACTAACTGTCGCCTAAAGATTAATGGTTGTTGCGACCGACTTGACACTCTCAGTGGGCCCATGCATCGCTTGCTGAATATGTTCAGGGGTTTTGTGAGGAAACAAATGATCTGATTCATCTCGCCGGCTATTCTCAAATAGAGTTCGTGCCGGCATATCGCCAGCTTGGCTAATACTAGTATTTTGTGTAATTGTGTTGACTTTCCACTTTGATAGTTGTGCGGTGCAATTCTGGAATGAAAAACAGATGGTACCGTGGGCTTCAGATGCAACAGACTTACTTTCCAAGCTGAACTGGGAGTAGTGTAGGCCGAAGGTCGACGGGTCGGTCGCCGGCAGCAAGGGCCGCCTGCCCTCCTTCACGTAAATCCCCACGGCGGCGGCCACAAGGTCCGCCACGCTCCAGTCCGCCGACGCCATGACGTGCAGCGGCCACAGGCTCCTCTGCACGGTCACGTTCACCAGCACCTTGCCCGGCGTCCTCCGGACCGCCAGCTCGGCCAGCGGCTCGCCGCCGTCCGCGGCGCGGAAGCTCCTGCCCCTCACGCCGGCGAGCAGGTCCGGCTGCGTCTTGGGCCTCTGCTTTGGCAGCTGGTGCCGCTGCTCCGCCCCGCGCCCGTGGAACGACGACCACCGCTGCCCCGGGCCTCGCAGCAGCTGCCCTCCTGCCTCCTGTCTTTGCCGGTCGCCGGAGCAGCTCTTCTCGAAGGAAGGCGCGTGAGGAGGCATCGCCCGTGCTGGCGGTGACCCGCAGGCGCTGCCGCAGAAACAGCTCCAGACACCCGGGCGATCAGACGGCGCGCGCAAGGATCACGGCTGCCGGCGGCAAGGTGCACGGGAGCCGGACGGCGAGGTTGTCCATGCAGAGCAGAGCATGCAGTATGCAGGTGCAGCTGGTCCTATGGCCATATAAGAGCCAGCCGAGACGAAGGCGAAGCAGGGCACAATTAAAGCAAGGAGAACCGAATTTTCAAAGGTGAGAAGCACGATCAAAGCCAGAAGCAACTGGGAAGTGACTTGTACCGGAGAGAAGGTGAGATGAGAACGGCACGGCAGACATATACACATGGAATCATTGTAACTATTGGTGATTGGCTTGTCAATTATTGGAGCACGATTGCCTCTCCTCCACAAATTAAGTACTATGTTTATATTTATTTATTAAGGTCGCCACTAAGGGCAAAATACTCTTACATAACTCAAAATAAATTTGGTGATTACAAAGTCATGCCCATTTGATATCTATTGCATTGAATTTGCGCGAAACAAAACCCTTGAACTTGCAAGATTCAAGCTTACAACGAGGAGCATATGGATAGAGGACTTCACTTGGACTTGGAGTAGGCGGAGGGTCAAGTGGTGGGGTTGAACACATGCGCAAGGATCAAGTATGAATGGTGATACTTTTTTTTGCTAAGTCCTAGAGATCAAACTCCAAAATCACGCAAAACATCGCAACCATTTTCCACTATCTATAACTCCATTTCTACTATTCGGAGCCACCTAGCCAAATCCATTTGGATCCTCTGATCCATTCCAGAGATAGTCGTTGCGATACTATATCAAGGTGGGAAGTAGGATATGGTGAGGAAGAAAGAGAAAAAAGGGCCACAATGCTATCGTTGTAGGAACTGGGGACACATAAGGAAGAACTGTCGAACATGGAGGAATATCGAGGGAACCAAATTGTGCCAGTGTCCTCTACGAGAAGTTATTCAGATGGCTGCCTTCTTACCCTATCAAGTGGGTTACGTGAGGAAGCATGAATAATAGATATAGGGAACTCTTATCACGTGACATCTAGCAGAGAGTAGACCGCCTGCTACAAATGTAGTAACTTTTACTGATCTATCAAGGTGGCGATGTGCCTCCGTGCACTATGACATTGGAGATGTCAAGACCCAGACTTAAGATGGAATTGAACATGTGATGTTAGAGACATGTCAAGGGTTCAGAGAGATCTGAATTCACTTGGTAAACTTCATGGCAATGGTTAGGTCTACAAAGTGGACAATCACAAGAAGACTAGGAGAGTTAAGAAGAGTAAAAAGAAGCTTGTGACGAAGGGAAAGAGAACCAAAAACAACTTGCACAAAGTGTGAATAAACATTGTTGAAGATGTATCCGAGGAGAAGCCAGATGTGGATTTATGTTCAATCAAGGTGACCAAAACGAAGGGGCTAAATCTGGCGGCACTCATGACAGTGAGCAACAAGGGAAGATCCAAATTCAAGCGTTGAAGATGATAACAACAAGATGATGAGGGCATATTCGTTAAGGTGAAGTTTGGTGGATCATTGTCGAATATGTATATAGGGCTATAGTTGGACTTATTATGTGTAGGGGTTGAACACATGTAAAGCAAACTTATGCATCACATGGTAGATATTTTTTGTGCGGGAAGTAGTTAAACTATATTAACGAAACTAGTAGGTTAGACACAATATCACGAAGGGGTGCTTTGGACGCCCGAGGAAGGGATGACTGGACCGACCATGTTGCGATTTTCGGAAATGTGCCTCATGGGTTCGGTGTGATTTGTTGTGGATTATACTTCGTTGACTTAGTATATGAGAATGATCTTTTTTTAGAATTGGAATGATCTTTATGCTTCCAAGATGTAGGCATAAATTTACCTGTCTACTTTTCTTAATGTTCTAAGGAAAAGCATGTAAATTATAACACTTTGCAATGATTGAAATACTTGTTCACAAACATATGTTTTCTTCTCCCTCTATTGAATTCATACTCTAGCCACATAGTCGGGACTGGTGGAGAGAGACGGACAATATTTTTTTTCAAACTGATGGAGAGAAATGGACAATATATTTTAACACTCCTTCTCATGTCTGGGCTTATTTAGTCCTTAGACGTGGTATCAATGTAGCCTACAAAATCTTTTTTTAATACTGCGTTGGTAGAGTCTTGAACTTAAAACCTCTTAGCTCGAATACCATATTAAATTCATGTTCCAGCCTGTTGCTCCAAAAGTCCAAACTAATGGAGAGAGACGTGCAATATATTTCAACACCCTCCAGACTTCATCGCGAGCCCGTGGATTTGCCTTCCCTCTACGTGCTGGTCCAGCGGCCCGTGGCGAGGAGGAGAATCCCGGTGTCTCCGCTCGGTTAGTAGTTTAGGTTAGTTTTTTTAGTCCTCGCAGGTGCAGCGCTGGGGCGGATGGCGATGCTTCTTCTTTGAGTTTGTCTTCCAGGCACCGATCATCCTCAACTTCGTCCGTCTGGACGTAGTCGACGGAGCTTCGACATAGATTCCTACCACCTCCTTGTGGTGGTGAGATTAGGGTTTCTCGTCATGTGGCGAGGTTTGGTGTCAGGTGCTTCAGATCTATGCAAGGGTTTAACGACGATGACTGCAGGCTCCAGAGTGCTGATACTTAAGGGCACGTGTGCGAAGAGTTCCAGACTGTCATCGACAATGTCAAGACGGCCCAGTAGTGGAGCGGCGACATCGGCGCGTAGGCGACTAATTCTGGCGGCAATAGTGGACGTTTGGTGGTTTCGAAATCTTGATGTGATTTTTATTATGTTTGAAATGCTTTGTACTTCTGTCGAACTTTTATAATAGATATTCTCGTAAAAAAACTTGAATAATAGATATGATCCTTTTAAAAAGGTAGTTCCCGCAAAAACAAAGGCTCACCCGCAAAAAAAAAGACTAGCGTGCTTTCAAGGAAAAGAAAAGGCGTACGCCGAAGAATCGACCTTCCGAATATCCATTGCTTCTGCCAGCAATTGTGAATCAGTTTCAAACTCTGCTCGAATAATCCCCAAGTCAGCTGCAAATGAAACAGCATTTGACAGCGCCACTACTTCCGCTGCAAAGGCATCTTGGATGAGTTCCTGTCTTCCTGCCCGTGCACCCACCACTTCGCCGTCGCTGGTTCTTGCCATCGCACCCCAGCCTGCATGGAGCTCCCCTGGGACGAAGGCGCCATCAACATTGAACTTAACCATGTCTTGAGCAGGAGGCCTCCATTTATCAGTGCACTGTGGCTTGGGTTCTGGGAGGAAAACCTGCATATATTCCAGAGTAGAGCTGCGTGCGCGTCTCGCTACTTCGGCCGCTGTCAAGACACGCTCCCCATTTCTCAGTTTATTCCTAGCGCTCCACCACATCCACCAGAATGTGAGAATCTGCATCCTTTTTGGGGTGTTTAGCTCCCAAAGGTAGTCCATCATCACATGTACAGATGAGATTGCTTGCAGCTCCCTTCTTTCCTTCTCTAAGCCTAGTTCCCTCCACACCACCTTCACTGATTTGCACTTGATGGACAGGTGCCCCCCATCCTCATCAGCTTGCCCATAGAAAAAACATTTCGTGCTCTCCACTTTCAGACCTCGCCTTTGCATGTTTGACAGGAGTGCTAGAGATTCATGCCGCAGTCTCCAAGTGAACATCTGGACAGTTCTCGGGCACGGCAATCGCCAGATTCTTTTCCAAGAATCGTCGCTGCAAGTGTTCAGGTTACCCGCTTCGGCTGTGCTCTGTCCTACTCCCCCATTCTTCCTTATAGCCTTCAGTTCCATGTGCAACTTATACGCACTCTTCACAGAGTGTATTCCCTTGCTCTCGAACTGCCATGCAACGAAGTCATGAACCCCCTCCCGCAATGGCATCTGCAGAATGTGTCTAGCATCCTCTGCGCAAAAAGTATCCCGCACAAGGCGCTCATCCCATTGCCCCGTGGAGGGGTCCATTAACTCACTTACAGTCTGCATCAGGTTATTCCCTTTTGGGGTGATGATCCTTCGTGACCACGGCCTTGGGATCCAAGGATCTGTCCATATCTTAACACTTTCGCCGTCACCGATTCGCCAGATGTATTATTCCCGGACTAGGTCAAGTCCTTTCAGTAAACTCCTCCACGCGTATGAGATGCCCTCTCTCGCCACAGCCTCCAGGACATGGCAGGTCGGGAAGTAACAGGCTTTTGAGAACCCGAGCATGCAGCGTGTCTGGGTTTTGTATTAGCCGCCAAGCCTGCCTCGAGAGCATTGCCATGTTAAAGCTATACATATCACGAAAACCGAGACCCCCTTGCGCCTTGGGCTTGACGAGCTTCTCCCACCCAATCCAGTGAACTGTATTTTCCTTATCTTGTTGGCTCCACCAGTAGTTTCCGATTAGGGCACTTAGTTCGTGGCAAAAACTCTTGGTCAAGTCGAAGCAAGACATAGCAAACGTGGGAACGGCCTGCGCCACCGCTGTAACTAGAGACTCCTTGCCTACCTTAGCTATAAGCCTCTCCTTCCACCCGTAAATTCTGCCTGCCATTGCTCCCTTAATGTATGTAAAAGCTTGTTTTCTGGATCGTCCAACATGAACCGGCAGACCAAGGTACTTCGCGTTCCAGTTCTCACTCTGAATCTGCAGGTTGCTTTTAACCGAGTTTCTGGCTTCCGTTGACGTGTTGTTGCTAAACATCAAGGCAGATTTCTCCACATTTATGCACTGCCCAGAGCACTGCTTGTATATGTCCAGGATCTCCTTCAAGGCATCTGCCTCCTCTTGGTTCGATTTCAACATAATTATTGAATCACCCGCAAAGAATAAGTGTGACACCATCGGTGCCGCTGGACATACTTTCACACCACTGATCCTCCCCTCTCTTTCTGCTGCATGAAGCAAAGCCGATAGACCCTCAGCACAAATCACAAATAAGTACGGTGACGCTGGGTCTCCTTGACGAAGGCCCCTTGATGGGCAAAACTGTTCCGTCAGCTGGCCGTTCACCCTGATTTGATAACGGACCGTCGTCACACACTTCATAATGAGGTCCACCCAACTCCTGCTGAAACCCAGTTTTTTCAGCATTGCTTTCAAAAAACTCCATTCCACGCGGTCGTAGACTTTGCTCATATCCGCCTTGACTGCAGTGTATCCCTCCTTTCCCTTCTTCTTGTTCATGAGATAATGCGACAACTCGTACGCCACCAAAACGTTATCCGTGATGAGCCTCCCCGGTACAAACACACTATGGTTTTCAGAGATGATCGAAGGCATGATGATCTTGAGGCGGTTGGCAATCACCTTAGAAATCAGCTTGTAAAGGACATTACATAATGAAATTGGCCGAAGATCCTTAATCCTATTCGGGTTCTTGACCTTTGGAATAAATACAATGAAATGGTGTCGGCGTAGTGCTAACTCCGCGGCTCATGAGCTAGCAAGCCTTGGTCGTATGTACCCTGCAAACTCGGCTGTCGAGTGGGAGTCCGATGTACCAGCCCAAGTGGCTGTTCGTGTTGCGGGTGATTTACCCGTACACCGTTAAGTTATAAAGCTTTGCTTTAACTTAAAAAAAATGGAAAAGAAAAGGGCAAGTGGACACCAGAGCTCTAAAAATGCATCTTCCCTGACTTGGTAGCTACGTGCGACTCCGCGTGCAGAAGAGCGGAGAGCTACCGCGGCGTCGGGCACGCCTGCGAAAGCAACGGACGAGGGCGACCGAATCAGTGAACTCACCATGGATTGAATTCCCAACCCCGTCCATTGATGCAAAGATTTCCGTATAAATCACGACAGATTCCCCTGATCCATCCTGATACGACGCTCGGAATTAGTTCCCCTGTCGTGTGCAAAACTCGGTCCTTGGAGCGGAACGGAACGGAACGGACTGGAGTCTTCCGGGATCAGGGGCCGGTCGCGGCCGGGCGGCGCCGGAAAGCGAAGGGACGTACACGGTGGAGCTCGCTACTGGGGGCGGTCTCCCGGGCGGGCTGTGAATGATGGATGGCCTGGTGACGGTGACGTCGACGACAGTGGCAATAATAATGCGCCGACCGCATCTCCCCCTCTCGTCGCGGCCGACGGAGCGACGGACGGATCCGTTGTACCCGTGGTGGCGCACGTGCCCCGCCGTTGGATTAAGAACTGACGATTTGGGTTAGCAGCTTCTAGGATATGGGATGGGCGTCACGCGGAAATTGTCTTAGCGCTGTTTGATCGTGGTCTCGCGAATCTCATCCCCAGATGAGGTGATAGGATATTGGGGTAGGGAAGTGGATGGCCGGCTGCTCACACACGCAGGAAACATCACTAGCTAGGATAATTAAGAAAGAATCATCATCGATCATTGCCTGGTGGATTGTTGGTGATTGGTGAGGCTGCTGTTGCTGCAGGACGAGGCATCTCATCCTCCTCTCCCTCGCGGTCTCGCCCATCATTTCCTTGGCCCCTTCTCCTTTTCGCCCTTCCATACGTCCATCACCAACGCCACCTGCTGCTCCGGCTTTTGGCAAGGCTTCCCTGCTCGCTACGCTCATCCGGTGAAGGTCTTATCTTGCGTTGCTGTGGCCGACCGTTATCAATGTATTTGGTTTGACACCCATTATTAATTTTAAATTTTAGGATGGTAAAACAACACCCAATCACAGCCCTGTCACGCATCCGTTGCTTTTGGCCGTTGGATCTAGGGTTGCAAATGAGTTGAGTTTGAGTGAGTTGTATTAGGCTTAACTCAACTTATACTAAAATTCGAGAGAGCTTAAACTGAGCGAAGCTCGATGTCGAGCTATAAAAAATGACTCGTGCTCAACTTGTAATGATCTAGAGTTGATCTCAAGCTAAATAAGATGATTTCTTATATAATCTATAAAAAAAATTATTAAACAATACATGCCAAAACACAATATAAGAAACCATTATATAATTTAACTTATTCCCTCTCAACCGACATGAATGAACTAGCAAGAGAAGAAGCGTCTAATCTCAAACTTTGATCAAAACAACATGATATTTTGCACATGGCTGACCACATACCAGATTGGGGCTAAAATTTCTCCAAACTTAATTAAGCTTCCATGTATGGTAGCAGGTAAAATGGAGAAAAAATCGCACACAACATATATGATAATGTTTTTGAATGTCCATGTGGCAATAATTTTCCAATTTTTTTAATACATATATCAGAATTATGTAATACTCACCACCTGTGTTCTCAAGAAGCACGAAGCCGATTGTAGCAGATGACTGGCTCCGCAGGATAGGAAGAGAGCTGGCCGCCGCAGGATGCACTGACACAGAGAAAGTGAGGTTTGCCACTCACGAGCTGGATGGACCGGCAGCCGCATGGTGGGAGAACTATACCACCACATACCCCATGCAGAATGTGTCTTGGAAGCAGTTCCAGCAGGCGTTCCGTACCGCTCATGTTTCAGCTGGAGCTATGAGCCTCAAGAGGAAAGAATTCCGTAACTTGTGCCAGGGAGGACGTTCAATTTCTGAATATGTTGATGAGATCAGCAGGTTGTCCTGTTATGCTCCAGGAGACGTGGCCACCGATGCGGCTAAACAAGAGAATTTTTTTGGAAGGTTTGAACGATGAACTTGGAGTTCAATTTGTTGAAAATATGCCCTAGAGGTAAAAATAAAGTGGTTATTATTATATTTCCTTGATCATGATAAATGTTTATTATTCATGCTAGAATTATATTGACCGAAAACTTAAATACATGGGTGGATACATAAACAAATACCGTGTCCCTAGTAAGCCTCTACTAGACTAGCTCGTTGATCAAGAGATGGTTAAGATTTCCTAACCATGGACATGTGTTGTCACTTGATAACGGGATCACATCATTAGAAGAATGATGTGATGGACAAGACCCATCCGTTAGCATAGCATATGATCGTTCAGTTTATTGCTACCGCTTTCTTAATGTCAAATACATATTCCTTCGACCATGAGATCATGAAACTCCCAGATATCGGAGGAATACCTTGTGTGCTATCAAACATCACAGTGTAACTGGGTCATCATAAAGATGCTCTACGGGTATCTCCGAAGGTGTTTGTTGAGTTGGCCTGGATCGAGATTGAAATTTGTCACTCCATGTATCGGAGAGGTATCTCTGGGCCCTTTCGGTAATACAGCATCAGAAGAAGCTTGCAAGCAAAGTGACTAAGGAGTTAGTTACAAGATGATGTATTACGGAACGAGTAAAAAGACTTGCCTGTAATGAGATTGAAGTAGGTATGGAGATACCAATGATCGAATCTCGGGCACGTAACATACCGACAGACAAAGGGAATTACACATGTTGTCATAAATGTTCGACCGATAAAGATCTTTGTAGAATATGTAGGAACCTACATGGGTATCCAGGTCCCGCTATTGGTTATTGACCGGAGAGGCAATTCGGTCATGTCTACATCATTCGAACCCGTAGGGTCCGCACGCTTAACGTTCGTTGACGATATAGTATTATATATATGAGTTATGTGAGTTGGTGACCGAATGTTGTTCGGAGTCCCGGATGAGATCCCGTACATGAGAGAGCTCCAGAATGGTCTGGAGGTAAATATTGATATATAGGACAATGCTATTTGGTCACCGGAAAGGTTTCAAAATGTATCGGGTAATCATCATATCACTGGAAGGGGTTCCGAGAAGCCCCGGGAGGTTAATGGGCCATATGGGCCAAACGAGGGGAGCACACCAGCCCACAAGGGGCTGGCGCCCCCTCCTCTAGCCGCAGGCCTTGGGGAGAAAAGGACGGACGGGAGTCGGCCTCCCCTTGCCTTCCCTCTCCTCCCCTTCCCCCTCCAGAGCAAATAAGGAAGGGGGGCACGCCATAGGGCAGGCGCCCAAGGGGGCCGGCGGCCACCCTTGACGCGCACCCTGGCTGCCTCCCCTCCCCCGCCTATACATATATAGGGAGGGGGCGCCACACAACCACGATAATCCACGAGCCGTGTGCGGCACCCTCTCTCCCCGATTTCATCCTTCGTCAAGTTTTCTGCAGTGCATGGCGAAGCCCTGCGAGAACAAGTTCACCACCACCGTCATCACACAATCGTACCGCCGGAACTCATCTACTACTTTGCCTCTCTTGCTGGATCGACAAGGCGAGGACGTCATTGAGCTGAACGTGCTAAACACGGAGGTGCCATACGTTCGGTACTTGATCGGTTGGATCGTGAAGGTGTACGACTACATCAACTGTACCGACCCCACCCGAATGGGTCAAGTCTCTGTGCTTAAGTGGCATCCCTGGATCGGTATGCTGACACACACAGTACTCGTGGATTTATAACAGAGATAAATCACATGTTTAAAGTAATGTAAATACTATTACCTCAATCCAAAATAGCGGAAGTAACAAGGTTGTGGATTCCCATCAGCACCAACGGCAAAGTTGAGTGTAGAAATCATAACCCTAACGTATCACTTACTCGTCGTAAGATAATCCTGTAACATGAGACGTTGCAGCCACAAAGGGTTAGTACATTGAATGTACTGGCAAATTCACACTTTAGAGCAATGCTGAAATATGGCTATCACTACATGCATATTTGGCTGATGGAAAAGCTCTATGGTTATAGGGTTTTGCGTAAAGCCAATTTTCCCTACTACAAAGGAATAAATTTTATTTAACTATCATAGTGGTTGTTGAACATTGAGAATGGTTGACGACATCCTCAATCCCAATTAAGTAACATCATTAAACCCAACAAAATTAATTTTAAAGTAACATGATGAGATTCATATGATAATCCAGGTACTAGATACTCAAGATGTCCATAACCGGGGACACGGCTAATCATGATTAGTTTACACACTCTGCAGAGGTTTGCGCACTTTTCCCCACAAGACTCGATTGCCTCCGTTTGGTTTCTCGCACTACATGGTGTTTGAGAAGACGGATGACCGAGACATAGTCTTTCAGAAGCGCTAGCACCTTACGATAGGGTAGACCGTTACACGTACTTTCCCCTACATCTGCTAGTCTACCACTGTAAGAGTTCGCACAACTTAATCAACTATGCTAGAGCCCATAATAGCTTGTGGCTGCACACTGAAGTTTCTAGTATGAATAATCTCATGATCCCTTTGAGCCTGGGTGGCGGTCCATAAAAAATAGGCAATCCTGGAATACCCAGGTGCCTAGACAGACAATCACTGGAATACCCATGTGCCTCAATCCACCCAGATGTGTGTTAAACTTGCCACCTTAAGTAAACCATTAATTAACAATCTCACATCTGTCATGAAATCCTCTCAAACCCAATCCACGTCTACGAGCATAGCATAGCAGTATAAGCATAACGTAATAGTAACTCCCAAGGTTTGAAATGCAGGGCAATAGGTTCCTACCTCATCAACTACTTCCCAATACCCACATGTTATCAATCCTACTCATGCAATGTTTGAGGGTAGAGACTAATGCATAAAAACTAGGTATGAAAAGGGATATGATCAAAGTGTGAACTTGCCTGCAATGTTGATGAAGATGATTCGCACTCAAAACTCTTGATAGCTCTACTCGTCACACTCCGGTCAATCTATCGTAAGCAAGCAATAGTAACCACACATAAGCAATCACTCAAAAGATCAGAAAGAACGAAGAAGACGATTCGGAAAACATCAAAACCAAGCAAATAACTATTGCTACATAAAACAATTTCTAACATTACCAAAATTATGTGAGTTTGGCATTATCAGAAAGTTTAGGTCAAGAGTTTCGATTTGCAAAAAGAATCAACTCAAACGGAGCTACGAAACTTAAGTTATGATCAAACAAAGTTTGAATTCAAATCTGATCTAATTCAAATTTTAAACTTTAAAAACATGTTTGGGTTGGATTACTGGATAGAGGGGTGTAACACCCTCGATGCGACTATAGCTCCCACGTGTCGAGGCACGACTTAGAGATATAATCGCATTGAAGGCATATGTCGCAAGTTAGGCAATCTTCACAACATCCCATGTAATGTAAATAATAAAGGGGAGATAACATAGTTGGCTTACACTCGCCACGTCAATCAAGTACATAAATAACATTACATCATCCAAACACTCATGGCCCGACTACGGCGCCAAAATAAAAGAGAACCCAACATGCAACACGGTCCCAATCACCCCCAACTGGGCTACTAGAATTCCCACCTATGAAACTCCCGAACCTTTCCGGTTATGCAATCAGGTGTTGGGGATATAGGGGAAGCATAATATCTCACCCAAACTAGCAATTCCTACATCCAGCTGTATCCATCCTTCAACACATAACCAAGAAACCTTCGGAAACCATCTACCTCAACCTTCGAAAAGCATCCGTTATACAAGTTATGGCGATACTCCCGAACTCCCGCCCCAGTACTGGGTGGCGTCGAGGTTATCTCACCAACGAACTGCATAAAAGAGATTTTTGATGTCGGCGTACTAAACTCAGGTATTCCAGAACTACAACGATAAAATTATGATGACAACACCTCAGAGCTCAACTCCCCGGGACACTTCCACTAAACCCCTGACAGGAGGCACCAAGTCAATGTTCTCATCATAAAACCATCGGAACGATTCCAAGATACACGCGTGATCCTAAATTTTTTTAGTGAAATTTGAGAAGAGAAGAGTCAAAACTCTACGTCAGGATGCCTTACCAGAGCGATGAGGAGACTGGGAAGTAAAAAGAATTCCTAATCTCTCCGATATATAATTCCTAAATGACTCAAAACATTTTTCTAGACACAACTCGGCCGCTAAAAATGATCAAGCAATGGGGCTCCTAAGGTCGGGGAAGGCTCTGATACCAACTTGTAACACCCTCGATGCGACTATAGCTCCCACGTGTCGAGGCACGACTTAGAGATATAATCGCATTGAAGGCATATGTCGCAAGTTAGGCAATCTTCACAACATCCCATGTAATGTAAATAATAAAGGGGAGATAACATAGTTGGCTTACACTCGCCACGTCAATCAAGTACATAAATAACATTACATCATCCAAACACTCATGGCCCGACTACGGCACCGAAATAAAAGAGAACCCAACATGCGACACGGTCCCAATCACCCCCAACTGGGCACCACTACTGATCATCGGGAAAGGAAACATAGTATCATTGAGAGTCTTCGTCGAACTCCCACTTGAGCTCATACGCGTCTCCTGGAGCGGAATCATCAGGCCCTGCATCTGGTGTAATAGTAATCTATGAGCCACAGGGACTCAGCAATCTCGCACCCTCGCGATCAAGACTATTTAAGCTTATGGGTATGGCAAGGTGAATATGAGTGGAGCTGCAGCAAGCGACTAGCAAGTATGGTGGCTAACTTATTCGCAAAAGAGAGCGAGAAGAGGAGGCAAAGCACGAGCGAGAAACTAGAGAACAACCTACGCAAACATTACTCCAACACCGTGTCCACTTCCCGGACTCCACCGAGAAGAGGCCATCACGGTAACACACTCGGTTGATTCATTTTAATTAAATTAAGGCTCAAGTTATCTACAACCGGACATTAACAAATTCCCATCTGCCCATAACCGCGGGCACGGCTTTTGAAAGTTCAATCCCTGCAGGGGAGTCCCAACTTAACCCATGATAAGCTCTCACGGTCAACGAAGGAATAGACCTCCTCCCAAGACGTTCCGATCAGACTCGGTATCTCAGTAACTCAAGACACTTCGACAGGTTAAAACAAGACCAACAACACCGCCCGAATGTGCCGACAAATCCCGATAGGAGCTGCACATATCTCGTTCTCAGGGCACACTCAGATGAGACTATCTACGAGTAAAACCAACCCTCAAGTTTCCCCGAGGTGGCCCCGCAGGCAGCTCAGTTC
>NC_057797.1:506699076-506786673 GCF_018294505.1 Triticum aestivum
GTCTACTGTTCATCCAGCCCTCCACACCACGGGGTCCTGTTCATCCACCCCTCCATGGGCACCCCTCCACCGTCTACTGTTCATCCAGCCCTCCACCACACCACGGGGTCCTGTTCATCCAGAGGCAACGCCACCGCTCACTGTTCATCCAAACCCCCGCAACACTCACTGTTCATCCCATCAATCGGCTTCAGTTAGCAGCAGTAGCGAAGGAACCGCTCGATCGGGTTCAGTTAACAGCCATCGGTCGATCGCTCGGGTTCAGTAACGCATAGCCTGCAGTGCAATCGCTCGGGTTCAGTTAGAGCCCAACGCCTCGCTCGGGTTCAGTTAGAGCCAACGCCTCGCACACACACGCGTACGTGTACGAGAGAAACACGCATCGCTCGGCCCCCAACCTCCCACCGTAACCTGGAACTCCCCGAAATTTTCCTCCCCCTCGCTTCTACCATGGTTTTTTCCGTCATGGACGGCCCAAAGAATGTCATGCAGCTGCGTCTCCGGCCCGCCCAGGACGAAAAGCCCATTTTCTGTCATGATTTTTTGTCATAGAAGTAGGAGCCCACCACATCTATGATGATACCGGGTTTTGTCACAATTATCGTCATAGAAGTGTCATATGTATGACAGAATTTTTTTCCGTTCGGCCCAAAATGTCACATATGTGTCTTTTTTAGTGCAAACTGATAATTCAAAGAGACTTGCAAAGATAACCAATCATACATAAAAGAATTCAGAGAAGATTCAAATATTGTTCATAGATAGACTTGATCATAAACCCACAATTCATCGGTCTTAACAAACACACCGCAAAAAGAAGATTACATCGAATAGATCTCCACAAGAGAGGGGGAGAACATTGTATTGAGATCCAAAAAGAGAGAAGAAGCCATCTAGCTAATAACTATGGACCCGTAGGTCTGAGGTGAACTACTCACACTTCATCGGATGGGCTATGGTGATGATGTAGAAGCCCTCCGTGATGGATACCCCCTCCGGCGGAGCTCAGAAACAGGCCCCAAGATGGGATCTCATCGATACAGAAAGTTGCGGCGGTGGAATTAGGGTTTTGGCTCCGTATCTGATCATTTGGGGGTATGTAGGTATATATAGGAGGAAGGAGTACGTCGGTGGAGCAACAGGGGGCCCACAAGGGTGGAGGGTGCGCCTGGGGGGGTAGGCGCGCCCCCCTACCTCGTGACCTCCTCTGTTTCTTAACGTATGGTCCAAGTCCCCTGGATCATGTTCGGTGAGAAAATCACGTTCCCGAAGGTTTCATTCTGTTTGGACTCCGTTTGATATTCCTTTTCTTCGAAACCCTAAAATAGGCAAAAAAAACAATTCTGGGTCGGGCCTCCGGTTAATAGGTTAGTCCCAAAAATAATAAAAAAGTGGATAATAAAGCCCAATAATGTCCAAAACAGTAGATAATATAGCATGGATTAATCAAAAATTATAGATACGTTGGAGACGTATCAGTGCGCAGGAGTGCTAGGATCCGTACCTCTAAAAAATTCATGACGAAATATGAGAGGAATCTTTTGGAATAGCATAGGTGTGAAACACTTGGCTAAACGAAGGTTTCTTGCAGATGCGTCCATCAAGCATAGATTGGATCTTATTGCTCTCTCAGAAACTGGTAGAGATAATTTTGCGCCCCAGTTTCTCAATACTTTATCGGGAGGTGTCGATTTTGATTGGCACTGCCTACCTCCGAGAGGAAGATCTGGTGGGATCTTACTTGGAATGAGATGCGATTCGTTGGAAGTCCGAAGTGTAGTGATGGGCGATTTCGCAGTTAAGTTTCGGGTTCGGTCGAAAGCTGATGGGTTTAATTTGGCTCTGGTGGCGGTTTATGGTGCTGCGCAGCCTGAGCTCAAACTAGAATTCTTGGCAGATCTTGTTAGGATCTGCGGCTCAGAGCAGCTCCCAATTCTGGTTGGGGGTGATTTTAATATCACTAGGAGGAGAGAGGAAAATAATAATGATAACTTCGACGGCAGATGGTCGTTTATGTTTAACACTATCATAGAAAGCTTGGATCTGAGAGAGATAGAGCTTTCACGTAGAAAATTTACTTGGGCTAATGCTTTTCCAAATCCTACGTTTGAGAAGTTGGACAGAGTCTTAGCGAGTGTCGAGTGGGAACAGAAATCCCCTTTCGTTCCGGTCCAGGCACTTACACGTGGAATTTCTGACCATACGCCTTTATTTCTGGACTCGGGTGAGCCAACCCACATGGGGAACAAAAACTCCTTCTCTTTTGAACTGGCATGGTTTGAACAGGAAGTCTTCTTAGATCTGGTAGCCAGGGAATGGGCTAAGGATGTAGGAGGTAGAACTTTGGTTGAGCGCTAGTAGAACAAGATAAGGCATTTGAGAAGTTTCTTGTGTGGGTGGGCCAAGCATCTCAGTGGGATATATAAGGTCGAGAAGGAGAGGCTTCTTACACTTATCCAGTCCCTAGAACTAAAAGCCGAGTCCACAATTTTGCAAGCCACAGAGCTGCATGCTAAACTGGAAGCGGAGATGAGGTTGAAAGAGCTTCTCCGTGAAGAGGAATTAAAGTGGGCGCTGCGAGCTAAGGTTCGCAAAGTTGTCCAGGGGGACGCGAACACTCAATTCTTCCACTTGGTTGCTAATGGCAAGCACAGAAAGAAAAGAATCTTTCAGCTTGAACAAGATGAAGGCATGCTACCTCTTGAGCACTTGCGTTGGTTTTCCCTTGAAGAGGAAAGGGTGATGCAGCAAAGTAGCATAAGTATTTCCCTCAGTTTTTTAGAACCAAGGTATCAATCCAGTAGGAGGCCACGCATGAGTCCCTCGCACCTACACAAACAAATAAATCCTCGCAACCAACGCGATAAGGGGTTGTCAATCCCTACAGGTCACTTACGAGAGTGAGATCTGATAGATATGATAAGATAATATTTTTGGTATTTTTATGATAAAGATGCAAAGTAAAATAAATGGCAAAGAAAATAACTAAGTATTGGAAGATTAATATGATGTAAGATAGACCCGGGGGCCATAGGTTTCACTAGTGGCTTCTCTCGAGAGCATAAGTATTTACGATGGGTGAACAAATTACTGTTGAGCAATTGACAGAATTGAGCATAGTTATGAGAATATCTAGGTATGATCATGTATATAGGCATCACGTCCGAGACAAGTAGACCGGCTCCTGCCTGCATCTACTACTATTACTCCACACATCGACCGCTATCCAGCATGCATCTAGAGTATTAAGTTCAAGAGAACAGAGTAACGCTTTAAGCAATATGACATGATGTAGAGGGATAAACTCATGCAATATGATGTAAACCCCATCTTGTTATCCTCGATGGCAACAATACAATACGTGCCTTGCTGCCCCTACTGTCACTGGGAATGGACACCGCAAGATTGAACCCAAAGCTAGGCACTTCTCCCATTGCAAGAAAGATCAATCTAGTAGGCCAAACCAAACTGATAATTCGAAGAGACTTGCAAAGATAACCAATCATACATAAAAGAATTCAGAGAAGATTCAAATATTGTTCATAGATAAACTTGATCATAAACCCACAATTCATCGGTCTCAACAAACACACCGCAAAAGAAGATTACATCGAATAGATCTCCACGAGAGAGGGGGAGAACATTGTATTGAGATCCAAAAAGAGAGAAGAAGCCATCTAGTTAATAACTATGGACCCGAAGGTCTGAGGTAAACTACTCACACTTCATCGGAAGGGCTATGGTGTTGATGTAGAATCCCTCTGTGGTCGATGCCCCCTCCGGCGGAGCTCCGGAACAGGCCCCAAGATGGGATCTCATGGATACAGAAAATTACGGCGGTGGAATTAGGGTTTTGGCTCCGTATCTGGTAGTTTGGGGGTACGTAGGTATATATATGAGGAAGGAGTACGTCGGTGGAGCAACAGGGGGGCCACGAGGGTGGAGGGCGCGCCCCCCTACCTCGTGGCCTCCTGGTTGATGTCTTGACGTAGGGTCCAAGTCCTCTGGAGTTCGTTCCGAAAATCACGTTCTCGAAGGTTTCATTCCGTTTGGACTCCATTTGATATTCTTTTTCTGTGAAACCCTAAAATAGGCAAAAAAACAGCAATTCTGGGCTGGGCCTCCGGTTAACAGGTTAGTCCCAAAAATAATATAAAAGTGTATAATAAAGCCCAATAATGTCCAAAACAGAATATAATATAGCATGGAACAATCAAAAATTATAGATACGTTGGAGACGTATCAAGGCACGATTGTAGGACAGGATAACCTAAAATTATACATTACCAAATATTACAAGCAGCTGTTTGGGCCTCCGGAGGATAATTGTGTGTCCCTGGACGAGTCCAGGATTGAGGATGTGCCTCAACTCACTGCTGATGACAATGATATTTTGATAGCCCCATTTTCTGAGAAAGAGGCGTTTGATGCCATTACACAGATGAAAAAAAATAAGGCCCCAGGGCCGGATGGATTCCCGGCGGAATTCTATAAAAAGTGTTGGCATATTATTAAGGGGGATTTGTTACCGATGTTCCATGATTTATTCTCTGGACAGCTTCAGTTATTTCACTTGAATTTTGGAACAATAACATTGCTTCCTAAGAAAACAGAGGCTGTGAGAATTGAGCAGTTCAGTCCGATCTGTCTTCTCAATGTCAATTTCAAAATTTTCACCAAGGTGGGGACTAATAGGCTCACACAGATTGCGCATTCTGTGGTGCAACATTCCCAAACTGCCTTCATGCCGGACAGAAACATCCTAGAAGGGGTTGTAGTCCTTCATGAAACGCTCCATGAAATTCACTCGAAAAAACTAGATGGAGTTGTTTTTAAGGTGGATTTCGAGAAAGCGTACGATAAAGTCAAATGGCCATTCCTTCAACAGGCCTTGCGTATGAAAGGTTTTGAAGAATCCTGGCGACGCCAGGTAGAATCTTTCACGCAAAAATGGAGTGTTGGAATTAAAGTGAATGACGACATACGTCACTACTTCCAGACACATAAGGGCCTAAGACAAGGGGATCCGATGTCTCCTATCTTGTTCAACATCGTAGTTGATATGTTAGCAATTCTGATAGGAAGGGATAAGGAGGCTGGTCAGGTGGGTGGATTGGTGCCTCACCTAGTCGATGGAGGTGTGTCTATCCTACAGTACGCTGATGATACGATCATCTTTATGGAGCATGACTTGGCAAAAGCGAAAAATATGAAGCTGGTGTTATGCTTATTTGAACAATTGACCGGGTTAAAGATTAACTTTCATAAAAGCGAATTGTTCTATTTTGGTAGAGCCAATGAGGAACAAGAGGCTTATAGACAATTGTTTGGATGCGAATTGGGGTCTTTAACTTTTACGTATTTAGGTGTACAAATTCACCATCGTAAGCTGACAAACAGGGAATGGAAGTGTATCGAGGATCGCTTTGAAAATAAACTGAGTTGCTGGAAGGGCAAGCTCATGTCTTATGGAGGCTGATTAATTCTGATTAATTCGGTTCTCACGAGTATGCCTATGTTTCTTTTATCGTTCTTTGAGGTCCCAGTGGGAGTTAGGAAAAGACTGGACTTCTATCGATCCCGATTCTTCTGGCAGAGCGATGAACTTAAAAGAAAGTACAGACTCGCCAAGTGGGATATTATTTGTCGACCGAAAGACCAAGGGGGTCTTGGCATTGAGAACCTCGAGGTCAAGAACAGATGTCTTCTCAGCAAGTGGCTGTCGAAGCTATCTATCGAGACTGATGCTACTTGGGCACAGATCCTTCGTAGCAAGTATCTTCAATCCAAAACTTTGTCCCAGGTGACACCGAGACCGACTGAGTCACCCTTTTGGAAAGGGCTTATGAGAGTCAAATTGGCCTTTTTTAATAGGACAAAGTTTATTATAGGTAATGGTGCTACCACACGATTCTAGGAGGATACTTGGCTCGGAGAGACTCCCCTTGCGCTTCAATATCCGTCTCTGTATCGCATTGTTCAACGACGTGATGCGGTTGTTGCATCGGTACTTCAATCCTCTCCCCTTAATATTCAGTTCAGGAGGACGCTAGCCGGTAATCGTTGGGAAGAGTGGCTCCATCTAGTGAGTAGGCTGATGGAGGTTCAGCTTTCTCAACAACCCGATAAGTTACGCTGGAAGCTTACTAGGTCTGTAGAGTTTACAGTCAAATCAATGTATCTTGATGTTATCAATTCAAGTTCCATTCCTAGCTCCAAATATGTTTGGGCTGTCAAAGTTCCTTTGAAAATTAAAGTGTTTATGTGGTTTGTACATAAACAAGTAATCTTGACCAGGGATAATTTGGCAAAGCGTAACTGGACAAGACCTACTAGGTGTAACTTCCGCGATCGGGATGAAACCATCAAACACCTTTTTCTTGAGTGCCCGTTGGCAAAAGTCTTATGGCGGACTGTCCATATTGCCTTTAATATTACTCCTCCGAGATCTGTCAACACGTTATTTGGAACGTGGCTTAACGGGATAGAGTCCGAAACAGCACGACACTTTCGCGTAGGAGCATGTGCTTTATTATGGGCAGTATGGAACTGCAGAAATGATTTAGTTTTTAACAGAGCAACAAATATTCATTTTTTTGCAGGTTATCTTCCGAGCCACTGCGTTGATCCGTATGTGGTCGCCACTCACTCCGATGGAGGCCAGGGAGCGTTTGGTTACTGGATCTATCCGGTAGGAGATGGTAGCACGGGATATCTTCAACCGGTTTGGATGGCGGTCATGTAATAGGATAGGCAATTAGTTTACCTATCTCTCTTATGCCAGCCGGTTGTGACTTCTTTTTGGCTACTTTTGTTATTGGCCTTTTGGCTCTTTGTGAGCTTCTCTTTACTTTCGTTGGAGACTTAAGACCTTGTTGAACCTGTTTGCTTATTTATAAAATTGGCCGTATGCATCGTTCTGATGCAGAGGTCGGGGAGTCTCCCCATTTTCGAAAAAAAACGTCAACCTTTTTAGCTTGCTTCTTTTCAAATTTCTCAGAAACACTGGTTTTTGGCTCTAGGGCCTTTTCTTCACTGGCATCAGCAGGAGGCACTTGGGCCGAAACAACATCTTTCTCAACAACAATTTTTTCTTGAGCCTCAGACTGAGCAACATTCTTCTCGTCCCCCATATCAATGTCCTAGGGACAAGGAACTTCTTCTGTGTCAATATCCATCTGAGCATGTGTCTCAGTGGATGGTTGTTGCACTGCTTCTCGGGCAGCGCTAGGCTTGCGTCTTAGGTTTCTATTCCCCATCCGCGCCTGACTTCGAGGGAATATCATTTGCATTCCTCTGTGGAGATGGAGCGACTTCCTCGGCCCTCGAGACCATATTGGATCGCTTGTCACGTGATCGATGCATTGCCTGAGAAAACTGTGTCCTCCAAACGCCCTTTCGGGTAATATCGAGCTTTTAATACCTGCGAACAAAGACTCCCAGGTTTAGTGAGAAGTCTCTAAGCTTGCAGCGCCAACAGAGCCTAGTTAAACACCCTGAAGTCATGGAATCCCTGGCTACCACTAAGCTTGTGCCTCTGAATTTTCGACCACTACCAATGAGTTTTACGCTTCGCCTTAGATAGATCCCGTTTGACATCAGATATATCCCGTTTGAGTCCATGTCTTCATGTCCAAGGGAACATAGAGGTGAGAGAAGAGTGCCGAACTACGGTCCATGGAACGAAAATAATGTGCGTACGACACTTTGCGATGGTGTCACAGCATTAATATGAACCATATAAAGATTGAAAAACAAGAAGAAGAAAAATCAACAGTCCATGTCATCCATCGTGTAAAGACTGGACAGTTTTTGATCGTACGTGTAGCATTACTCCCCTTGTACCTCACCAAAAAAACAAGACATCACTCCTTGTACACAGTACACCTCCGTAATCTGAACTTAGGCTTCTGTACTTTTTTTTTTAGTTTCGGGAGAAGGTTCCGGTAAATTTGGCATCTAGGAATCGAGTATGAAAATGCAGTATCTTAGGTGTGTAGTCAGCGAGGACCTCTTCTTTTCTCCGGCACGACAGCACTGACAGCGAGCCTGAGATGTTAGTGTCAGGGTCACCATCGAAGATGAACCATGTTTTTGGCTTCTATTATGGTGATCTCCATCGTGAGGTCCCATAATCAGCTGCTCGGTCTGCAATGTAGTAGTACAATGCTACAGTTCCCGGGACCTCTCTCATCGATGACATTTTTGTCTGCCGGCTTCTGATGATCCAGAGAGAGAGAGAGAGAGGGCATTCTGCTAGCCATTTGCCACAAGATCAAAATATTATTTGTAACAAAAACATTATGGCACCTATTTCATCCGCTTTCCAACTCTCAACGCACAAGAGACTGTACTCACAAGTTTATTCATTTAACGGATCGACATAAGTAGCATTATTCCATGAAACAGCTTCGTATTCTTCACCTTAAACTCTGGCAAGTCCCATCCGATAAGAATTAAGAAAAATATCAGTTCCCAAGCATCAAATAGACTGGCACAACAGACCATGTTAACAGTTTAAACAGTTACAGTGGCTTCGATCTCTTGCAGTCTGAGGGTAACAGCTCGCTTGTGCGCTTCTAGGCCTTCGACTTCTGCCATCTTTGCGACGTAGGGACCCAGCCTTCTCAGCCCTTCTTCAGTCAGGGATTGAACAGTGATGTACTTGAGGAAAGAATTCAGCGACACACCGCTGTACATCCTCGCGTAACCGTAGGTTGGGAGGACGTGGTTCGTCCCACTAGCGTAGTCACCGACGCTCTCGGGGGTCCATTGTCCCAAGAAAACTGACCCTGTAGTTGGGAGACCAAACATTAAGCAGATCGAAGTATGCAAAGAGTGGGATGCGAATCAATACGCATTTGGGGGCAACTAAGCTCTGGTAGCCATGCCTACCTGCATTCTCGATGAGCTCCTCCCATTGCTCAGCATCCTTTACATTGATGATCAAATGCTCAGGAGCATACATATTTGAGAACGATAATGCCTGAAAAGGGGGACAAACAGGGGAGGTCAATGAATCCTTGAGAACAGGAAGTAACCAGATGGATCTTAATTCGCGACTTCAAATTTCTACGACGCATACTGATAGTGTACTCCTTTTAGAAGCAAGCATCTATCTGAGGACAAAGGCCACAAAACGATAGTTTTTTTTGCATCGCAGGCGGTATAGGAAGGAATGACATGAACGAATAATTACCTCAGCCATATCTCTGGCAAACACAGTGAAACTGTGGCCAAGTGCTTTGGAAGCAAAGTCGCCTCTAGGAAGAGCATCACACTGCTTGCTAACTTCTGCTTCAGTGGCAGCTAAATCAACACCATCTCCCGCAATAACTAGAACAACCTGACTATCTGGGCCGTGTTCTGCCTACAAGATAGACCAAACATACATGGAAATGCTTGGTGAACATCAATATTATCCTATCTTTATCTGTTATCCTCAAGTTTGATATCAAAAATAGTGGACAATAGTCAATTCAACATATACTCTTGGCACTACAGAGCAGAGTAACAGGACGAGAACATACCTGAGATAGCAGATCAGCGGCAACATGAACTGGGTTGGCATATTTGTCAGCGATTACCAGAACTTCTGAAGGGCCAGCAGGCATGTCTATAGAGACCATAGCTTCGCTGTTCTGCAGTCAAATAAGAATAAGAACCACAGAAAGGAATGCACACAGAGAAGATGCCGAGCAGATACTGGTCATGATTTACACAGAAAGAACAGAATAGACCTGAAGAATCATTTTAGCAGCTGTGACATACTGGTTGCCGGGACCAAATATTTTCTCAACCTGTCAAGCGAGTAACAAAAGATGGCAAATGAGAAACAATTGTTGCATCTAACGAGTGCACACGCCTATATTTGCATATACATTTGGAACAGGTTATGAGCTGCTAAGATCATGACATGACTCCACAAAAGTGCTTAACTCAATTTTACAGTCCTTTAACAAGTGCATGTCAATACAACATTGTACAAGTTTCATGATGAAGACAGAAAATGCCCCTACTGATTTTGAACAAGTAAATCATAGTGGTATAGATCTTGAGCACCTTTGGGCATGATGCAGTTCCCCATGCCATAGCGGAGATTGCCTGAAAGTAAAGAACATTTTAAAAAATAAAGGACATTGATAACATTGAACTACATAAAAGCAAGCAATATCTCAAAATATCCTTCTACCTGAGCTCCCCCAGCTTTTAGTATGTGTGTAACACCAGCTTTTTTAGCACAGTAAAGAACCTCCTGCATGAAATAGGAATAATGTTCAGATTTCATCAATTTCACCTTACAAAAACAGCAGCATTTCCATGTCCCACAAAGCATACCTTACATATGCTACCATCACAACTAGGGGGTGTGGCAAGAACTACAGTTTTGCATCCAGCAATCTGTGCAGGCTATTAAAAAAGAGAATCCACGTGAGAAATTCAAAACAACAAATAACTGCAGGTAACTTAGTTTAGAGGATTTGAACAAACATGAGCATACCACAGCAAGCATCAATGCAGTTGAAGGCAAGACTGCAGTGCCCCCTGGAACATACAGCCCGACAGAACCAATGCATCTTGTTATCCTTTTACACTTCACTCCCTTCATACATTCAGGAGCGCACAAATAAATAAGCATAAGCATATAGAAAGGACAAAACGTAAATGGGGGCATCAAAGCATTCTCTTACTTTCATATTCTCAACTGTCTTTTCTGGCGACTTTTGTGAAACATGGAAGGCATAAATATTGTCATACGCCACATCAAAGGCTTCCTTAACAGCTGGATCAAGCTACAAATTTGATGAAGGTAAGACAGCCAAAATCATCTAGCAGATGAAAAAAAAAACTATTTGAGGACCATCTGAATCTGGACATAAAATATACTAACATCAGGTGTACTTATTTCTAAGGATTGAAAGCATCTGAATGCAGGTAGATAAAGCCTAGAATTGCGAGCTGCAACTAAAGAAATAAGTAACCAAACAAGCCATGTATCAATATGGTGCGTGGAGAGAAAAGGCCTGAAATTTATCTGCTTGTGACTTCGGTTAAATTAACAAGACAAACAGCATAATTTAGATGCACATCACAAGATGAGTACCTCTGCATCTGGGAGATCGCTAACACGCACAACGGCATTATCGAGAGTGACCTTGTCAAACTTTTCTGTGTAACTGAACAGACCATGTACAGCAAAGTAAGAAAAACTCTGCAATAGGCCATGAACAGAACGATAAAGATCAAATAGCACAAAACACTTACTCCTTAACCGCAGCATCACCTCTGACGCGGACATCTTCAACAATCGGATTCACCTAATCCCACAAATCCACAAATCCAAATCCCATGGATGTCAAGCTAGGGCACAATTTCAACTCCATACCCATGAATAATTTCACTATTATCTTACCGTACTGAAAATGGAGGTGAAGTCAATGCGAGGGCGCGCCTTGAGGCCGCTAACCTCGGCATCACTGAGATCGGACAGCCTATAGGACTTCATCGCGCAGCTAACACCCAACACTGAAACCACGAAGCAGGCATATCACAATTCCGAGAATCTTATCCAACAAGCTTAGGAACCAAAGGCTACAACAACAGAATACGCAAGTCAAAAGCACGCACCTTTGGATTTGGGGACCCCGGAAGAGGCAAGACAGGGCCGGTAACCGCGACCAAGGCTGGTGCCGCCGGCGAGCTGAGGCGGAGCGCGCAAGCTGCCCATCAACAGAGCCCGATTCAATTCTGTTTCTGAGGCGTTGGAGAATCAGAAGCATGGGGGAAGATGCGCTATGGTTAAGCCGACGGCGAAACCATGACCGACGAATAATACGGAAGGTAGAGAGACGAACCGAAACCAAACGGCGGCGGTGCAGGGTTTCTACGGCCGGCGGTAAAGCGACGCTCGGAAGGAGGTCGCCGCTGTCCGTGACCGTGGTCTACTGTGCTGAGTGCTCCGGCAAAGGAGGCGCCGTCTCAAGGGACGGATGGGGGAAAACGAGAGAGTGGCGGCGCTGAATGGGCCGTAGGTGGTGATGCTTATTTTGATGGGCCGAGCCTAGGCTGCCGAGTGCTGCCACACATTTGCAGTTCGGATCGGAGTCCCGACATCTTGCCTAAAGAAACTTAAAATAAATCCCGTACAAAACTTCAAAATAAATCATTTTCGCTAAAAATAATAATTTAAAATAAAATCCTAAAAAATAACCCTTATAAAAAACGTGAAATAGGTGAAAACTGACTCGTACAAAATAAAAGATCACATCGACAATGTTCTATGGTATGATCATTCTGTGGTTGGATTGTTAGGAGGATAGAGTTATCACCTGCTCACCCCAGTTCAAGTCCAAGACTTACATTGTTGCACGCATTCTCCTTTCAAGATGATGTGTCAGCTCGGTCTCTCGAAGGTGCTTATAAAAATAGTTTATGTGTATGTATGAGCGTATACGTCTATACTATGTTAAAAAATATTTTAAAAAACAATGTTTTAAGTGTATATCCTGACACAATATACGGTCTAGGTTTATGGTAATTTTTGTATCCTTGCAAAAATTAATCCTATTTGAAAGAAGTTTTAGTAGAATATTTACAGTTTTTCTCACAAAGTTTACCAGACTCAAGATGATTAAAAGAACACGCTTTATCTCCAACCAACGACACTCACTTTCTATAGAAAATTAGAAGAACGTCCGTGCGTTGTAACGGGGCCACATTAACTTTAAAAGTTCAATATCAGTTATGTTAATATTACATTTAATATTCTCATACATATCAAGTGACATTGACGACATTTTTTATCATCAAATTCTCATACACATACTCTATCCTTCCCTCTTCCTCACTCTCTCTCCCCCTCTCCCCCTCTCTCTCTAACACACACACATATCCATTTTATTGGGTACGGGATCATAATCCATCTATTTCAAATGCACACACGCTAGTGCATAACAATATGGATTATGTGTATTATATTTGCCACCACAACTTATATTTCCCCGAGCCACGTCGCTACAGAACCGAGCTCCCGCCCGACCACCTCGCCGACATCGAAGGGGAATGCATAAGGGTGACGCCCTGCCTCCCCTGCCCCCCATGGCCTCACTCCTCGACGCCCCCTCCCAGATCCACTTCTCCTCCTCGCTCGCTCGATCCCGTCGATCTGGACGAAGTCAGACGCCACAACCACCATGAACGACCCCGTCCACACATCCACTGCTCTCCCTGCAGGCTAGGAGCTTGTCGAGGAGCTCCGAACTCCTCCGCTACTTCGTCTGCGCCAACGAGATCAAGTCCAGCACCCCCGCATCAGCGTCGTTGCCGTCTTCCTCAACCTTCGGCCACCGTAACATTGTCGTTCGATCCGCGCCTCCCCGAGCTCCCCTATCTTCCCCTAGGGTGCCATTGACACTGTCATGATCTCCTCTTGCCTTTCCCCTGTTTTCCCTCTCGTTTGCTCTCGTTAGGTATTTTGACATGGCCGAGAACCGCCGTCCGCCATGGCCGTTGCAGGGGTAGCCACCGAGCTCCTCGGATTGACCCCGTGGCACATGCCCGCTCCTATGCGCGCCCATGCCCGAGCCTGCTGCTCTTCTTCCGCGCCCGCGGGGCCACTCCCTCTCCATGCCCACGCCTGTGCCACACCGCGTCGATCGCGCCCGCCACTACTGCCGCGCTCACCGCAGCCACCACGCCACTGTGACCCGTGCGAC
Organism: Triticum aestivum; assembly: GCF_018294505.1. Lineage (NCBI taxonomy): Eukaryota > Viridiplantae > Streptophyta > Magnoliopsida > Poales > Poaceae > Triticum > Triticum aestivum. The sequence goes on from NC_057797.1 coordinate 506,712,792, forward strand.
GCACACCCTGGCCACGCGCCACACTCTCGCTAGCTGCGCTCGCCCCGTCTGCTGCCGCCTATCCCTTCGCTCGCCCCGCAGTCGCGCCCCTGCCTCGCGCCCCCTCCTGTCACGGCCATCTTCTGTCGGCCGCCCCCTCAGCCACGCCGGCCGCTTGCCTCGCCTGCTGCGTGCTGCTTCCTACTGCTATGCGCTGCTCTATCGCTGGTATGCTGCTGCGCCATGTCCTCGACACCGCCGTGGACAAACATGGCGGAGGGATTGTCAATGGAGTATGAGGAGGTGGCGGAGAAGGTGTGGAGAGGCAGGAGGTCTGGGGTGGCGTCAGCTGGCTGTGGTGGAGGTGTTTATGCGAGAAGGAGTCGGAGCGAAAGGAGATGTCACAATTGGAAAGAATCGCAAAAAAAATCATAACCTGGAGAACTCATTCCAAAAAATGTTAATATCGATGGAGGGGTGATTTCCTTCTATAGGTGGAAAACATAGGAAATATTGGTTGTTATTAAGGAAAGGTAAAAAAATTAGGAAAGTTAGAATTTTGAACTGATTTCTATGCAAATGGAGTTTTATTGTTTGGTCACGTGATATCAGTACATGTCCGTTTGTGACGTGTCTGATTAGGAAAGTTTGCAAATGATAAGAAACTATTTATTGGGAGGAAAGTTTGTGACGTGTGTGTTATTTGTTTCCTAAAATAAATTTCACTAATGAGAGAAATCGATTAATTTAGATAAGTTAGGAAAGTTAGATTAAAATATATTGTTTGTTTCCTGAAAATCTGTTATTTGTTTCCTAAGACAAATTGAACCAATAAAAGGAATCGATTGATTTGCATAATTTAAGGAAGTTAGATCCGTGATTTGTTATACGTTAGGAAAGTTCTGGTTGTAATAAAGAGTGGAGAGAAAAATAAACCGATGGACCAGGGTGGGAGGGGGTGGTGGGAGGGGAGACGAAAAAAACCCAGCGAAAATAAATGGTGGAGACTATTCACCAACTGCGAGAAGGAGCCGGAGCGGAAGGAGAGGTCACAATTGGAAAGAATCGTAAAAAAAATTATAACCTGGAGATCTCATTCCAAAAAAATGCCAATATCGATGGAGGGGCGATTTCCTTCTATAGGTGGAAAATATAGGAAATATTGTTTGTTATCAAGGAAAGGTAAAAATTTAAGAAAATTAGGATTTTGAACTGATTTCTATGCAAATGGGATTTTATTGTTTGGTAACGTGATATCAGTACCTGCCCGTTTGTGACGTGTCTGATTAGGAAAGTTTGCAAATGTTAAGAAACTATTTATTGGGAGAAAAGTTTGTGATGTGTCTGCTATTTGTTTCCTAAAAAAAATTTCACTAATGAGAGAAATCGATTGATTTAGATAAGTTAGATTAAAATATATTATTTGTTTCCTAAAATTCTGTTATTTGTTTCCTAAGACAAATTAAACTAATAAAAGGAATCGATTGATTTGCATAATTTAAGAAAGTTAGATCCGTGATTTGTTATACGTTAGGAAAGTTCTGGTTGTAATAAAGAGCGGAGAGAAAAATAAACCGATGGACCAGGGTGGGAGGGGGTGATGGAAGGAGAGACAAAAATAAACCAGCGAAAATAAATGGTGGAGACTATTCACCAACTGCGAGAAGGAGCCGGAGCGGAAGGAGAGGTCACAATTGGAAAGAATCGTAAAAAAAATTATAACCTGGAGATCTCATTCCAAAAAAATGCCAATATCGATGGAGGGGCGATTTCCTTCTATAGGTGGAAAATATAGGAAATATTGTTTGTTATCAAGGAAAGGTAAAAATTTAAGAAAATTAGGATTTTGAACTGATTTCTATGCAAATGGGATTTTATTGTTTGGTAACGTGATATCAGTACCTGCCCGTTTGTGACGTGTCTGATTAGGAAAGTTTGCAAATGTTAAGAAACTATTTATTGGGAGAAAAGTTTGTGATGTGTCTGCTATTTGTTTCCTAAAAAAATTTTCACTAATGAGAGAAATCGATTGATTTAGATAAGTTAGATTAAAATATATTATTTGTTTCCTAAAATTCTGTTATTTGTTTCCTAAGACAAATTAAACTAATAAAAGGAATCGATTGATTTGCATAATTTAAGAAAGTTAGATCCGTGATTTGTTATACGTTAGGAAAGTTCTGGTTGTAATAAAGAGCGGAGAGAAAAATAAACCGATGGACCAGGGTGGGAGGGGGTGATGGAAGGAGAGACAAAAATAAACCAGCAAAAATAAACCATGGAGACGATTCACCAACTGCTTCATTAGAAGTAGAGATTTCCCTTGTCGCTCTCTTGTATGCCCTTGTTGCGAAATAACTCGTTCACACAAGGTCCTCCATAACTGTAAGACAGATAAGAATCGGGGCTGCAAAATTGCACGCCTCCTCTAGTCTGAATGCCACAATATATATATGTATACATGGTATGAACTTGTATTGCAAGTCAAGGTAATTACAACCCGACTCAGTCTATGTTTGGTAATCTAAACATACTCGGATGTTTAGCATTGTTGGCTGGATATGGTACAACAACTGACCGACTAGATACAGGACTCTCTAACACATCCCCGCAGTCTGAACTTGGAAGTGTAGCAAGGTGTAGACTGGATCGAAACTCATGAAATAATACACAAGGAGGACCCTTCGTGAATATATCAGCATATTGTGATGAAGAAGGAACATGCATGACTCGAACAGCACCAAGAACAACTTTCTCACGGACAAAATGGATGTCAAGCTCGATATGTTTGGTTCGTCGATGTTGTACCGGGCTGTGAGCAAGATAGACTGCACTCACATTGTCACAAAAACAACTGTGGCACCGCAGACAGGTTGATGTAGTTCTTGTAGTAACTGACGGACCCAACAAGAATCAACCACGGCAGCAGCCACAACGCGGTATTCAGCCTCCGAACTGGAACGCGAAATTGTGGTTTGCCGTCAAGAAGACTATGAGATCAAATTATCACCGAGAAACATACAAAATCTAGATCTAGAACATCTGGTGTCCGGGCAACCAGCCTAATCAGCATCTGAGTAGGCAATGAGGGTGTGAGAGGAGGAAGGATAAAGAGTTAGGCCGAGATCAAGTGTGCCTTTGAGATAGCGCATAATGCGTTTGAGAAAAAGAGATGAGGATCACGAGGATCATGCATGTGAAGGCACACTTGTTGAACAACATAGGCTATATCTGGGCGAGTGAGAGTGGCGTATTGAAGGGCACCGGCAAGACTGCGATACAAAGAAGGATCCGAAATAGGAGAACCAGAAGTTGCGGAGAGTTTGGCTTTGGTGTCGACCGGTGTAGAGACAGGGTTACAATCACTCATGCCAGCACGGGATAAAATTTCTAGAATATATTGCCGTTGTGATGCAAACTAGCAGGTGTACGAGAAACAGAGATACCAAGAAAATGATGAAGTGGTCCAAGATCTTTCATAGCAAATTCCTTACTGAATAGATGAATAATTGAATTTAGAGAAGTGGAAGAAGAGGCGGTAAGAATGATATCATCAACATAAAGAAATAAGTATGCGGTGGTGTCGCCCTTATGAAAGATGAACAAGGAGGCGTCAGATTTGGATTCGACAAAACCAACTGAGTGAGCATAGATTGCGAACCGCTGAAACCAAGCACGAGGAGCTTGTTTTAGTCCATAGAGAGACTTATGCAAACACGGACATAATTGGGATGGTTAGTATCAATAAAACCATATGGTTGTTGACTATAGACGACCTCATCGAGATAGCCATGAAGAAAAGCATTTTTACATCAATTTGGTGAATGGGCCAAGAGGAAGAAAGTGCAAGAGAAAGAACCAAATGAATGGTAACCAGTTTTACAACTGGACTAAAAGTCTCATCATAGTCGACACCTGGTTGTTGTGAAAAACCGCGTACGATCCAACGAGCCTTATGTCGAGCAAGTGAGCCATCAGAGTTATAATTATGTCGGAAGATCCATTTACCACTAACAATGTTGGCACCTAGAGGAGGAGGGACGAGAGTCTAGGTTTTATTAACGATAAGAGCATCACATTCTTCCTGTATAGTGTGGCGCCAAGAGGGATCACAAAGAGCCATGAGATAATTATGCGGTATAGGTGAGGACACGACAGCAGAAAGATTGAGGCGGTCGATCGGGGAAGGAAGGCGACCTGTTGTCGAGCGCGTGCGATGAATTGGCGCATTTGCTCGCGGCGAAGATGGTGGGTCGGGAGGAGGTGTTGGACCACGAACAGACCACCCATGTTCATGTACATTGGGCGTAGGAGCAGAAGGAGCAATCGGAGGGGATGGGCTAGGCCTAGGGGGTGTGGATGGGATAATGGGTGTTTGTGGGCTAATAGGCTCATGAGAGCTATTGGGTGCATGCATAGCGGGTGTAGACTGAGCGGGTATATGAATGAAGGGTGAGGGGAAGGGATGATGTGTGAAGGATGGAGGGCTTCGATTGGTCACGGTATGGGCTCGGCAACAGATGGTGTGGCTGTTGGGGAACGTAGCATGCAATTCCAAAAAAAAATCATACGCTCACGCAAGATCTATCTAGGAGATGCATAGCAACGAGAGGGGGAGAGTGTGTCCACATACCCTCGTAGTCTGAAAGCAGAAGCATTTGACAACACGGTTGATGTAGTCGAACTTCTTCTCGTTCCGATTGATCAAGCACCGAACGTACGGCACCTCCGAGTTCTGCACACGTTCAACTCGATGACGTCCCTCGAACTCTTGATCTAGAAAAGTGTCGAGGGAGAGTTCCGTCAGCATGGCGGCGTGGTGATGGTGATGGTGAAGTGATCCGCGCAGGGCTTCGCCTGAGCACTACGTGAATATGACGGAAGGCGTACACTTTGGAGGGAGGCGCCGCACACGGCTAACAGATGTTGTTGTGTGTTCTAGGCGCCTCCCCCTTCATATATATAGGTGGGAGGGAGAGGGGGCAGCCAAGGGGGTGCCCAAGTAGGAGGAATCCTACTTGGGGCCCTAATCCTATTCGACCCCCTTACCATAATTCCCGGAGGGGGGAGGAAGGAGGAGGGAGGAGGGAAGGAAGAGGGAGGCCGAATCCCTCCCCTTCCTTTCTCCCTTCTCCTCTTTCCATCCCCTTTATTTTGGCCTACATGGGGCGCACCAGCCCCTTAGGGGCTGGTCTCTCCCCCTCTTGGCCCATTAAGGCCCATGTAGTTGCCGGGGGGATGCCCGGAACCCCTTCTGGTGACCCGATAGGCACCTGGTACCCCCGGAACACTTCCGGTGTCCGAATACCATCGTCCAACATATGAATCTTTACCTCTCGGCCATTTCGAGACTCCTTTTCATGTTCGTGATTTCATCCAGGTCTCCTAACAACATTCGGTCACCAAATCACATAACTCATATAATACAAAATCGTCATCGAACATTAAGTGTGCGAACCCTACGGGTTCGAGAACTATGTAGACATGACTGAGACACCTCTCCGGTCAATAACAAACAGCGGAACCTGGATGCTCATATTGGTTCGCACACATTCTATGAAGATCTTTATCGGTCGTACCGTAATGACAACATACGTTATTCCCTTTGTCATTGGTATGTTACTTGCCCAAGATTCGATCGTTGGTATCTTCATACCTAGTTCAATCTCATTACCGGCAAGTCTATTTACTTGTTCCGTAATACATCATCCCATAACTAACTCATTAGTCACATTGCTTGCAAGGCTCATCATGATGTGTATTACCGAGAGGGCCCAGAGATACTTCTCCGATACTCGGGGTGACAAATCCTAAACTCGATCTATGCCAACCCAACAAAGACCTTTGGAGATACCTATAGAGCATCTTTATAATCACCAGTTACGTTGTGACATTTGATAGAACACAAGGTATTCCTTCAGTATCCGGGAGTTGCATAATCTCATAGTCGAAGGAATATGTATTTGACATGAAGAAAGCAATAGCAATAAAACTGAATGATCAATATGCTAAGCTAACATATGGGTCTTTTCCATCACATCATTCTCCTAATGATGTGATCTCATTCATCAAATGACAACACATGTCTATGGTTAGGAAACTTAATCATTTTTGATTAACGAGCTAGTCTAGTAGAGGCTTACTAGGGACACTGTGTTTTGTCTGTGTATCCACACATTTATCAAGTTTTCAGTTGATACAATTCTAGCGTGAATAATAAACATTTATCATGATATAAGAAAATATAAAATAACAACTTTATTATTGCCTCTAGGGCATATTTCCTTTAGTCTCTCACTTGCACTAGAGTCAATAATCTAGTTCACATCGCCATGTGATTTAACACCAATAGTTCACATCGCCATGTGACCAACACCCAAAGTGTTTACTAGAGTCAATAATCTAGTTCACATCGCGATGTGATTAATGCCCTACTAAGGTGTGATCATGTTTTGCTTGTGAGAGAGGTTTAGTCAATGGGTCTGCCACATTCAGATTCATATGTATTTTGCAAATTTCTATGTCTACAATGCTTTGCACGGAGCTACTTTAGCTAATTGCTCCCACTTTCAATATGTATCTAGATTGAGACTCAGAGTCATCTGGATCAGTGTCAAGGCTTGCATCGACGTAACCCTTTACGATGAACTCTTTGTCACCTCCATAACCGAGAAACATTTCCTTAGTCCTATTTAGGTACCTAAGGATAATTTTGACCGATGTTCAGTGATCTACTCCTGGATCACTATTGTACCCCCTTTCCAAACTCATGGCAAGGTACACAATAGGCTAGGTACACAGCATGGCATACTTTATAGAACCGATGGCCGAGGCATAGGGAATGACTTTCATTCTCTCTATATCTTCGGTCGTGGTCGGGTTTTGTGTCTTACTCAACTTTACACCTTGCAACACAGGCAAGAACTCTTTCTTTGACTGACCTATTTTCAACTTCTTCAAAATCTTGTCAAGGTGATGTGCTTTGTGGAAGTCCTATTAAGCATCTCGATCTATTCTATCCCCATAGATCTTGATGCAAAATATATAAGCAGCTTCACCGAGGTCTTTCATTGAAAAACTTTTATTCAAGTATCCTTTTATGCTATCCAGAAATTATATATCATTTCAAAAATATGTCATCCACATATAATATTAGAAATACTACAGAGCTCCCACTCACTTTCTTATAAATATAGCCTTCTCCAAAAGTCTGTATAAAACCATATGATTTGATCACCTCATCAAAGCGTACATTCCAACTCCGAGATTCTTGCACCAGTCCATAAATGGATCACTGGAGAGTGCACACTTTGTTAGCACCTTTAGGATCGACAAAACCTTCTGGTTGCATCATATACAACTCTTCTTTAAGAAATCCATTAAGGAATGCAGTTTTGATATCCATTTGCTAGATTTCATAAAATGTGGCAATTTCTAACATGATTCGGACAGACTTAAGCATCGCTACGAGTGAGAAAATCTCATCGTAGTCAACACCTTGAACTTGTCGAAAACCTTTTTCGACAAGTCGAGCTTCGTAGATAGTAACATTACCATCAAGCATCAGTCTTCTTCTTGAAGATCCATTTATTCTCTGTGGCTTTCTGATCATCGGGCAAGTCAACCAAAGTCCATATTTTGTTCTCATACATGGATCCTATCTTAGATTTCATGGCCTCAAGCCATTTTGTGGAATCTAGGCTCATCATTGCTTCCTCATAGTTCATAGGTTCGTCATGGTCTAGTAACATGACTTCCAGAACAGGATTACCGTACCACTCTGGTGCGGAACATGCTCTGGTTGACCTACGAGGTTCGGTAGTAACTTGATCTGAAGTTTCATGATCATTATCATTAGCTTCCTCTCTAGTTGGTGTTAGGCATCACGGGAATGGTTTTCTGTGATGAGCTACTTTCCGATTCGAGAGAAGGTACAATTACCTCATCAAGTTCTAATTTCCTCCCACTCACTTCTTTCGAGAGAAACTCCTTCTCTAGAAAGGATCCATTCTTAGCAACAAAAATCTTGCCTTCGGATCTGTGATAGAAGGTGTACCCAACAATTTCTTTTGGGTATCCTATGAAGACGCACTTCTCCAATTTGGGTTCGAGCTTATCAGGCTAAAGCTTTTTCACATAAGCACCGCAACCCCTAACTTTAAGAAATGGCAGCTTAGGTTTCTTGCCAAACCACAGTTTATACGGTGTCGTCTCAATGGATTTAGATGGTGCCCTATTTAAATTGAATGCAGCTGTCTCTAATGCATAACCCCAAAATGATAGTGGTAAATCGGTAAGAGACATAATAGATCGCACCATATCTAATAAAGTATGGTTACGACGTTCGGACACACCAATATGTTGTGGTGTTCTAGGTGGCATGAGTTGTGAAACTATTCCACATTGTTTTAAATGAAGGCCAAACTCGTAACTCAAATATTCGCTTCTGCGATCAGATCTTAGAAACTTTTATTTTCTTGTTACGATGATTCTCCACTTCACTCTGAAATTCTTTGAACTTTTTCAAACGTTTCAGACTTGTGCTTCATCAAGTAGATATACCCATATCTGCTCAAATCATCTATGAAGGTCAGAAAATAAGGATACCCGGCGCGTGCCTCACACTCATTGGACCGCATACGTCGGTATGTATTATTTCCAATAAGTTATTAGCTCGCTCCATTGTTCCGGAGAACGGAGTTTTAGTCATCTTGCCCATGAGGCATGGTTCGCAAGCATCAAATGATTCATAATCAAGTGATTCCAAAAGCCCATCTGCATGGAGTTTCTTCATGCGCTTTACACCAACATGACCTAAACGGCGGTGCCACAAGTATGTTGCACTATTATTATCAACTTTGCATATTTTGGCATCAATATTATGAATACGTGTATTACTACGATCGAGATTCAATAAACCATTTACATGAAGGAAATATTCCCTGGAGGCAATAATAAAGTTGTTATTTATATTTCCTTATATCATGATAAATGTTTATTATTCATGCTAGAATTGTATTATCCGGAAACTTAGTACATGTGTGAATACATAAACAAATAGAGTGTCCTTAGTATGCCTCTACTTGACTAGCTCGTTAATCAAAGATGGTTAAGTTTCCTGACCATAGACATGTGTTGTCATTTGATGAACGGGATCACATCATTAGAGAATGATGTGATGGACAAGACCCATACGTTAGCTTAGCATTATGATCGTTTAGTTTTATTGCTATTGCTTTCTTCATGACTTATACATGTTCCTCTGACTATGAGATTATGCAACTCCCGAATACTTGAGGAACACTTTGTGAGCTATCAAACGTCACAACATAATTGGGTGATTATAAAGATGCTCTACAGGTGTCTCCGATGGTGTTTGTGGAGTTGGCATAGATCAAGATTAGGATTTGTCACTCTGTGTATCGGAGAGGTATCTCTGGGCCCTCTCAGTACTGCACATCACTATAAGCCTTGCAAGCAATGTGACTAATGAGTTAGTTATAGGATGATGCATTACGGGACGAGTAAAGAGACTTGTCGGTAACAAGATTGAACTAGGTATGATGATACCGACGATCGAATCTCGGGCAAGTAACATACCGATGACAAAGGGAATGACGTATGTTGTTATGCGGTTTGACCGATAAAGATCTCCATAGAATATGTAGGAGCCAATATGATCATCCAGGTTCCGCTATTGGTTATTGACCGGAGATGTGTCTCGGTCATGTCTACATAGTTCTCAAACCCGTAGGGTTCGCACGCTTAACGTTCGATGAAGATTTGTATTATGAGTTATGTGATTTGATCACCAAAGTTTGTTCGGAGTCCCGAATGAGATCACGGACATGACGAGGAGTCTCGAAATGGTCGAGAGGTAAAGATTAATATATTGGAAGGTTATATTCGGACATCGGAATGGTTCCGAGTGATTCAGATATTTTACCGGAGTACCGAGGGGTTACCGGAACCCCGCGGGGGAAGTATTGGGCCTATTGGGTCATATTGGAGGAGAGGAGAAAGGCCACGTGAGGAGGGGCGCCCCCTTGCCCAAACCAAATTGGACTAGGGGAAGGGGGCGGACCCCTCTTTCCTTCTCCCTCTCTCTCCCTTCCCCTTTTCCTCTCCGGTGGAAGGAAGGAGGGGGTCGAATCCTACTTGGACTAGGAGTCCAAGTAGGACTCCCCCCATGGCGCGCCCCCTTGTCCGGCCACCTCCTCCTCCCTCTTTATATACGGAGGCGAGGGGCACCCCAAAGAGACAACATACAATCTCTTCATCGTGTGTGGTGCCCCCCGCCATAGTTTCACACCTCGGTCATATTGTCATAGAAATTAGGTGAAGCCCTGCACCCGTAACGTCATCATCACCGTCACCACGCCGTCGTGCTGACGAAACTCTCCCTCGTCCTCAACTGAATCAAGAGCTCAAGGACGTCATTGTGTTGAACGTGTGCTAAACACGGAGGTGCCATACGTTCGATACTTGGTTCGGTTGGATCGTGAAGACGTTCGACTACATCAACCGCGTTACTAAACGCTTCCGCTTTCGGTTTATGAGGGTACGTGGACAGACTCTCCCCTCTCATTGCTATGCATCTCCTAGTTAGATCTTGCGTGATCGTAGGAATTTTTTTGAATTACTACGTTCCCCAACATTACATTGGGTGTATGACCATAGAAGGTTTTATTCATGTAAACAGAACAACAATTATTCTCCGTTTTAAATGAATAACCATATTGCAATAAACATGATCCAATCATATTCATGCTCAACTCAAACACCAAATAACATTTATTTAGGTTCAACACTAATCCCTAAGGTAGAGGGAGTATGCGATGGTGATCTTATCAACCTTGGAATCTCTTCCAACACACATCGTCACTTCGCCCTCAACTAGTTTTTGTTCATTTTGTAACTCCTGTTTTGAGTTACTAATCTTAGCAACTGAACCGGTATCAAATACCCAGGGGCTACTATGAACACTAGTAAAGTACACATCAATAACATGTATATCAAATATACCTTTGTTCACTTTGCCAACCTTCTCATCCGCCAAGTATTTGGGGCAGTTCCGTTTCCAGTGACCATTTCCTTTGCAGTAGAAGCACTTAATTTCAGGCTTGGGTCCAGCTTTGGGCTTCTTCCCGAGAGTGACAACTTTCTTGTCATTCTTCTTGAAGTTCCCTTTCTTTCTCTTTCCCTTTTACTTGAAACTAGTGGTCTTGTTAATCATCAACACTTGATGTTCTTTCTTGATTTGTACCTTCGCCGATTTCAGCATCGCGAAGAGCTTGGGAATCATTTTCGTCATCCCTTGCATATTATAGTTCATCATGAAGTTCTAGTAACTTGGTGATAGTGGCTAGAGAACTCTATCAATCACTATCTTATCTGGAAGATTAACTCCCACTTGATTCAAGCGATTGTAGTACCCAGACATTCTGAGCATATGATGTTGGGGAATGCAGTATTTCAAAAAAATTACCTACAATCACGCAAGATCTATCTAGGAGATGCATAGCAACGAGAGGGGAGAGTGTGTCTACGTACCCTCGTAGACCGAAAGCGGAAGCATTTAGTAACGCGGTTGATGTAGTCAAACATCTTCTTGATCCAACCGATCCAAGTACCAAACGCACGTCACCTCTGTGATCAGCACACGTTCAGCTCGGTGACGTCCCTCGTACTCTTAACCCAGCTGAGGCCGAGGGAGAGTTCCGTCAGCACGACGGCGTGGTGACGGTGATGATGAAGTTACCGATGCAAGGCTTCGCCTAAGCACTACAATGATATGACCGAGGTGTGTAACTGTGGAGGGGGGCACCGCACACGGCTAAAAGATCAACTTGTGTGTCTATGGGGTGCCCCCAAGCCACGTATATAAAGGAGGGGAGGGAATAGGTGGCCGGCCCTAAGGGGGCGTGCCATGTGTGGGGAATCCTACTAGGACTCCCTAGTCCAAGTAGGATTCCCCTCCTCTTTCCTATTTCTAGTAGGAGAAGGAGGGAAGGAGAAGGATGAGAGAAGGAAAGGCCCCCCACAACCCTAACCGAATTCGGATTGGGCTTGGGGGGCACTCCTTGGCCAGCCTCCCCTCTTCCACTACTAGGCCCATGAGGCCCAATAACTTCCCCCCCCCCCCCCGGGGGGGGGGGGTCCGGTAACCCCCGGTACTCCGAAACTCATCCGAAACGACCCGAACCATTCCGGTGTCCGAATGTAACCTTACAATATATGAATCTTTATGTCTCGACCATTTCGAGACTCCTCGTCATGTCCTTGATCTCATCCGGGACTCTAAACAACCTTCGGTCATCAAATCACATAACTCATAATACAAATTGTCATCGAACGTTAAGCGTGCAGACCCTACAAGTCCGAGAACTACGTAGACATGACCTAGACACATCTCCGGTCAATAACCAATAGCGGAACCTGGATGCTCATATTGGTTCCTACATATTCTACGAAGATCTTTATCAGTCAAACCGCATAACAACATATGTTGTTCCCTTTGTCATCGATATGTTACTTGCCCGAGATTCGATCGTTGGTATCATCATACCTAGTTCAATCTCGTCACCGACAAGTCTCTTTACTCGTTCCGTAATGCATCATCCCATGGCTAACTCATTAGACACATTGCTTGCAAGGCCCATAGTGATGTGCATTACCGAGAGGGCTGCTACCTATTGAGCATGTGTTGGTTTTCCCTTGAAGAGGAAAGGGTGATGCAACAAAGTAGCATAAGTATTTCCCTCAGTTTTTGAGAACCAAGGTATCAATCCAGTAGGAGATAACACACAAGTCACCTAGTACCTGCACAAACAATCAAGAACCTCGCAACCAACGCGGTAAAGGGGTTGTCAATCCCTTCACAGTCACTTGCGGAAGTGAGATCTGATAAAGATAGTAAGGTAAATATTTTTGGTACTTTTGTTGTATAGATTGCAAATTAGTAAATGAGATGCGATGTAAATAAAAGAGATGCAATATAATAAGAAAGAGACCCGGGGGCCATAGGTTTCACTAGTGGCTTCTGTCATGATAGCAAGTGTTACGATGGGTGAACAAATTACTGCCGAGCAATTGATAGAAGAGCGCATAGTTATGAGAATATCTAGGCAATGATTATGAAATATAGGCATCACGTCCGTGTTAAGTAGACCGAAATGATTCTGCATCTACTATTACTTCACACATCGACCGCTATCCAACATGCATCTAGAGTATTAAGTTCATAAGAACAGAGTAATGCTTTAGGCAAGATGACATGATGTAGAGGGATAAACTCAAGCAATATGATATAAACCCCATCTTTTTATCCTCGATGGCAACAATACAATACGTGCCTTGCTGCCCCTACTGTCACTAGGAAAGGACACCGTAAGATTGAACCCAAAGCTAAGCACTTTTCCCATTGCAAGAAAGATCAATCTAGTAGGCCAAACTAAACCGATAATTCGAAGAGACTTGCAAAGATATCAAATCATGCATATAAGAATTCAGATAAGAACTAAATATTGTTCATAGATAAACTTGATCATAAATCCACAATTCATCGGATCTCGGCAAACACATCGCAAAAAGTATTACATCGAATAGATCTCCAAGAACATCAAGGAGAACTTTGTATTGAGAACCAAAGAGAGAGAACAAGCCATCTAGCTAATAACTATGGACCCGAAGGTCTGTGGTAAACTACTCACACATCATCAGAGAGGCTATGGTGTTGGTGTAGAAGCCCTCCGTGATCGAATCCCCCTCCGACAGATTGCCGGAAAAGGCCCCAGATGGGATCTCACGGGTACAGAAGGTTGCGGCGGTGGAAAACTGGTTTCGTGGCTCCCCCTGATGTTTTTAGGGTATAAGAGTATATATAGGCGAAAGAACTACGTTGGTGGAGCTTTGGGGGGCCCACGAGGGTGGGGGCGCACCTACCCCCCTGGGCGCACCCTGCTGCCTCGTGGAAGCTTCGCGGAGTTCCATACTTCCACTCCAACTCTCCTGGTTTGCGTTTGTTCCAATAAAGATCCTCGTGAAGGTTTTGTTCCGTTTGGATTCCGTTTGATATTCCTTTTCTATGAAACACTAAAATAGGCAAAAACAGAAACTGGCACTGGGCCTCCGGTTAATAGGTTAGTCCCAAAAATAATATAAAAGTGCATATAAAAGTGCATATTGGTATATTATGAAAGTACATTTCAAAATAGATCTAGTGATATTAACTTAGTGTCATAAATGCTAGTACTTTTCCCTATAAAGTTGGTCAAAGTTTTAAAACTTTAACCTAGGACAAAAGATAGAAGTACACTTATTCGCGGATGGAGGGAGTACATAGTAATGATTCTAACACCCATGGAGTCTTGGTGTTGATCATGTTTTGCTCGTGAGAGAGGCTTAGTCAACGGGTCTGTAACATTCAGATCCGTATGTATCTTGCAAATCTCTATGTCTCCCTCCTTGACTTGATCGTGGATGGAATTTAAGTGCCTCTTGATGTGCTTGGTTCGCTTGTGAAATCTGGATTCCTTTGCCAAGGCAATTGCACCAGTATTGGCACAAAAGATTTTCATTGGACCCGATGCACTATGTATTACACCTAGATCGGATATGAACTCTTTCATCCAGACTCCTTCATTTGCTGCTTCCGAAGCAGCTATGTACTCCGCTTCACATGTAGATCCCGCCACGATGCTCTGGTTAGAACTGCACCAACTGACAGCTCCATCATTCAATAAAAATACGTATCCGGTATGTGACTTAGAGTAATCCGGATCGGTGTCAAAGCTTGCATCAACGTAACCGTTTACGACGAGCTCTTTGTAACCTCCATAAACGAGAAACATATCCTTAGTCCTTTTTAGGTATTTCAGGTGTTAGAGTTATATATATATAGCCATGTAACCTTCCGTATTTACCCTATTGTATATGGGGTTTCCTGCATATATTCCACACATGTATATGTATATATATTGGCCTATGGCCACCTGGAAATACAAGTTGCATATTCCTAACATGGTATTAGAGCTAGGTCAATTTTTAGCACGCTGCAACTCGTGTTGTTGATCCACCTCACGTCGTTACCCTCGTCTGTGGCCATCGTTGGCTCTCTGTGCCTGCTCCTCTCCCCCCTGCGGGTCAATGCCAGGACGTGCTTCTGTGGCCGCCAGCTCCTTCCTATCACCGATCTCTGCCATCCTCGCCGGATCCCAGCCGCCGCCCTTTCCGGATCTCATCTTCGTCGCCCTCCCATGATTCGATCTGTACTGCATCAACGTTCTCGCTGGATCCCAGCCGCCGCCCTTGCCCGATCTGCATCAACGCCCGCGGCCGCCCAAGCGGGAAGGAGTCGGTGTCTCAGCCCGAATCCTGATCCAGTGGGAGGATCCAGCCGCCAGGTCCCGTCCACGATCCAGCTGACCCTTTCTACTCGTTCCAGCTGACCGGTTCCGCTCGTGCCCATTCGCCAGGTCCCGCCCATGATCCAGCAGCCAGGTCCCGTCGCTGCTGTAGCCGACGCTCCTATCTCCTCCGGTGCCCCTTTCTACCTCTTTTCGTGTGTGGGGGTTAAACATTTCCGGATTGGACCGAGACTTGCCAAGCGGCCTTGGTTTACTACCGGTAGACCGCCTGTCAAGTTTCGTACCATTTGGACTTCGTTTGATACTCCAATGGTTAACCGAGGGACCGAAAAGGCCTCGATTGTGTTGCAGCCCAACACCCTTCCAATTTGGCCCAAAACCCACCTAAAACCCCTCCATCGTCTAGAGCGTTCGATCATGATCGCGTGGCCGAAAACCGCACTCCATTTGGAGCTTCCTAGCTCCCTCTATGCCTATATATAGACCCCCTTCCAAAAATCTCGGGCAAACCCTAGACCCTTCCTCTCCACGCGTCGCCGGACAAATCTCCGTCCGGCCGGACATGTCCGCCCTCACCGCCGTCCACTCCTGAAGTGCCACGTCGCCCGAGCCCCACATCACCGTTCCGCACCCGCCGTGGCCCGCGGGGCCCGTCACCGGCCCTCCCGGCCCGTCGCCCGCGCCTCTCGCCTCCTCCGCCGGCCGCCGCCTCCTTCCAACTCCGGCGCCGCTGCACGCCATTGCGCTTGCCGTCGTCGGCCGCGAGCTCCGCCACCGTGCCGATCTCCTCCTCCAGCGTCGTCCGCCGCCCGAGACCGCCGCCCTCCTCCCCGCCGTCTCGCCAGAACCGGACCGGCCGGCGACCTCGCCGTCCCTGCCGGCCGCTGCCTCTTCTTCCCGATGTCTCTGGTGATCCTCAGGAATCGCGAAGCTACAGTGCGCTCGGATCCGATCCAGATCTGGAATCCGCGAGGGTTGACTTTTCATCCCCGAACCCTAATTTTTGGCAATTTTCATCATGCTATAACTCTGCATCCGTAGCTCCAATTTGTGTGTGTAGCATATCAAAATGTTTGTATCGACGAGTACATCAATTAATCTCATTGCATCATTTTCATTTGAGCTCATCTTGATGCCCGAAATGCTGTTGGAAGAGGGCTATGTGATGAATTTGGCAAATTTGTTTTAGCAAATAGCTATTTGTCATTTTTGCCATGATTTATGTGTGCATGATATGCTCCTGAGCTCTACATGTATTTTGTTATATGTCATGCCATCTTTGCAGAGGTGCTTGCTATGTATTTTTGTGATATTTTTGGTGACTAGCACAAGCTTGCAAAGTAGCGTAATCGGTAATGCTGATTTCAGGGACTTAGAATTTCACTAAGTCCTTGTCCTGATTTTGTTGTTATGCCATATGTTCATGTTGTTTCCTAGTGATCGGTGCCTCTTTTGAGGATGATCAATAAGGATGTTTTGTTAAAATTGTGGTCCTCTATCCATACATGTCTTTGTTTGCATTTATGGAGCACACTAGCTTGAGTCAATCGAGCTCTACTTTTGCTATAAAGTGAATCCTGGCAGATTGTTGACATGTTTAGCGATTTTGCCGAGGATGTTGCTATTGATCCGTGTATGATATGTTATTGTTCTTGCCATGTCTAGCACCTATGCCATGTATTCTTGATGGGTGTATGCTTATTTTTTCATGCCATGCTCTGTGGTGAGTGCATCGAGCTCGTAAACATGCCTACTCGTTAACTGATTTGCATGCTCCAGTTTTTCACTAAGTTTGAGATCTGTTTATGTTTTTGCCATGTTCACATGCTTGCAATTGTATTTTCTGATCCCTTTTGGCTCAATGTCACTAAGGGACTTTTGTTAAGTGCTTTGAGTAGCTTCATGCCATGCCTTGCTTTGCCATGTTAAGTTCCTGTAGCATGTAGTTTTCATGCTCTAAAGTGTGCTTCCTGATGTTAAATTCCAGACTTGTGTTAATTTCACTAAGTCTGAAACCTGTTATCATTTGCACTTTTGCCATGCTTGTTTGAACCTGTTAATGGATGAATTAGCCGTAGCTCAGTGTTCATCTTTTGTCAAGAATCATGAGTGGATCCCTGCCATGTATTTTGTTTTCATGTTTGAGTGATGTAGCATATTTATCTTGATGCATTTAGTTGGTCACTTGCTAACTATCGCAGACCGGTGCCATATTTGTTTTGCTTGCCATTTCCAAACCGTGCATCCGATTCCGGTGATCTTTATATCGATTTCAATCGAAATCACCTCACCTTTCTAGTGGAACTCTTGGATTTCCAAGTTGAGGCCAGGTTCAATCATTCCTTGTCAAATCTTGCATATGCATCGCATACCGCATTCCGCATATCATACCATGTTTGCATCATGTTGTTTGAGCATTGCACGTGGTTGATTGTGTTCCGTTTGCTTGTTGTTCTTGTTTTGGTAGATCCAGGAGATGAGTTCGTGAACGAGGAGCCCGTTGAGTTCGCTTATGAGGATCAAGTCAACTCTGACAACTTTGCAGGCAAGATGATCATACCCTCGAAATCACTTCTATCTTTGCTTGCTAGATGCTCGCTCTTTTGCTATGCCTATGCTACGATACCTACCACTTGCTTATCATGCCTCCTAAATTGCCATGTTAAACCTCTAATCCACCATGTCCTAGCAATCCGTTGATTGGCTATGTTACCGCTTTGCTCAGCCCCTCTTATAGCGTTGCTAGTTGCAGGTGAAGATTGGAGATCGTTCCTTGTTGGAACATTGTTTATTGTTGGGATATCACCATATTATCTTGTTTATCTTAATGCATCTATATACTTGGTAAAGGGTGGAAGGCTCAGCCTTTTGCCTAGTGTTTTGTTCCACTCTTGCCGCCCTAGTTTCCGTCATATCGGTGTTATGTTCCCGGATTTTGCGTTCCTTGCGCGGTTGGGTGATAATGGGAACCCCTTGATAGTTCGCCTTGAATAAAACTCTTCCAGCAATGCCCAACCTTGGTTTTACCATTTGCCACCTAGCCTCTTTTTCCCTTGGGTTTCCGGAGCCCGAGGGTCATCTTTATTTAAAAAAACCCGGGCCAGTGCTCCTCTGAGTGTTGGTCCAAACAGAGCCACTTGCAGCACCACCTCAGGGAAACTTGAGGGTTGGTTTTAGTTTTACGTAGTGTTCATCTGAGTGTGCCCTGAGAACGAGATATGTGCAGCTCCTATCAGGATTTGTCGGCACATTCCGGCGGTGTTGCTGGACTTGTTTTACCATTGTCGAGGATGTCTTGTAACCGGGTTGCCGAGTCTGATCGGAATGTCTTGGGAGAAGGAATATCCTTCGTTGACCATGAGAGCTTGTGATGGGCTAAGTTGGGACTCCCCTGCAGGGATTTGAACTTTCGAAAGCCATGCCCGCGGTTATGGGCAGATGGGAATTTGTTAATGTCCGGTTGTAGATAACTTGAAACTTAACTTAATTAAAATAAATCAACCGTGTGTGTAACCGTGATGGTCTCTTCTCGGCGGAGTCTGGGAAGTGAACACGGTGTTGGAGTAATGCTTGATGTAGGTTGTTCTAGGATCACTTCTTGATCATAGTTGTTCGTCCGTGCTTTGCCTTCTCTTCTCGCTCTCTTTTGCGTATGTTAGCCACCATATATGCTAGTCGCTTGCTGCAGCTCCACATCATACCTTGTCTTACCTATAAGCTTAAATAGTCTTGATCGCGAGGGTGCGAGATTGCCGAGTCCCCGTGACTCACAGATTACTTCTAAAACCAGATGCAGGGACCGATGATACCGTTCCAGATGATGCGCTTCAGCTCAAGTGGGAGTTCAATGAAGACTCTCGCCGTTACTATGTGTCTTTCCCAGATGATCAGTAGTGGTGCCCAGTTGGGGCGATCGGGGAGTTTGTCGCATGTGGGGGTTGATCTTTATTTTGGTACCATAGTCGGACCATGAGTGTATTGGATGATTGTAATGTTATTCATGTATTTGTGTGACGTGGCGAGTGTAAGCCAACTATGTACCTTTTCCCCTTTTATCTATTTACATGGGTTGTTGTGAAGATTACCTTACTTGCGACATTGCTTTCAATGCTGTTATGCCTCTAAGTCGTGCTTCAACACATAGGAGATATAGCCGCATCGACGGTGTTACACAACTACACTGAGTTTGTCTGCTTTATGCGCATTCACATGCGTGGCCTTCGTCTCTAGGGCGTTCTTTTTGGCGAGGTCCCCAGTCCTCTGTGTCCAGTTCCTCCTATGGCTCCTACTCCACCGACGCCACCAGTTCTTGCTGCCGACGCTGATTAGGCTACGAAGGATGCGGCTAAGCTGGCTGATGATGCTGCCGTTCTTGCTTATGATGAGCAGGTTCAGACCTATGAGGATGCACTTCAGATTTATCATGCAGCTATGTCTGCTTACACTCAGTGGCTTGATGATGATGCTCGTGCCGCAGCTGTTTTGACTGCTAGTGTTCTGCCTCAGTTTGCTTCTGAGTTTCTAGGCCTCTCTACTGTATTTGAGATGTGGACCCGACTTCGTTAGTGCTACCAGCCCTCTGGTGATGCCTTATACCTGTCTGTGGTTCGTCGGGAGCATTCTCTTCAGCAGGGTGACTCCACTGTTGATGAGTTCTATGCACAGAGTTCTGCTATCGGGCATCAGCTTAATTCTCTCCGCACTACTGGTTGTCGTACTTGTCAGTGTTGCTAGGCTGTGCGGGCTGATTTGGAGTTTCATCATGTCTACGAGTTCTTGTCTCGACTCCATAAGGAGTTTGAGCCCCGGCGCGCTCAGTTGTTTGCTCGTGGTCGTATCTCCTTCATGGAGGTGCTCTCTGAGACCCGTGCTGAGGAGACTCGCCTCTGTTGCGCTGGTTTACTTGAGGTTCCCTCTATGCTCGCTACTTGAGTTCCTACTATGCCAGCTGCACCGAATCCTTCCTGCTCGAGTGCTCCGCCGCTCTTGCCTACTCCTACGGGCGGCCAGGGTCGGTCTCGTTCTCATTGCGACTACTGCAAGATGGATGGTCATGTTGAGTCTCAATGCTTCCAGAAGAAGAAACACCTGCGTAAGGCATGATCATCAGCTTCAGGGACTTCTTCTACTTCGACATCTTCAGCCACCGCTTTGACTTAGCAGGATATTCTACGACTTAAGCGTCTGCTTGCCGCTTTAGGTTCTCCTTCGACGGGTACTACATGTTCTGTGACTGATGCTTCCAGCACTGAGCAACCACCCTCTACACAGTCAGGTACATCCTCGTGGGTTCTGGACTCCGGAGCTTCTTTTCATATGTCTTCTCATTCTTCAAATTTGTGCTCTCTTAAATCGCTTGATTTTCCTGTTCATGTACTCACTGCTGATGGTACTCCTCTTTCTGTCGCTAGTCGAGGCAATCTTACCACACCTTCTTACTATGTTCCTGATGTTGCTCATGTTCCTCGACTTACCATGAATCTTTTTTCTGCTGGTCAACTTACTGATTCTGGTTGTCGCGTCATCCTTGACGTTGACTCTTGTTCTGTTCAGGATCGTCGAGCGCACACTTTGGTTGGGGCTGGCCCTCGCCGCCGTGACTCTCAGGGTCTTTGGGAGCTAGACTGGCTTCATGTTCCTTCCGCTGCCCCCACTATCGCCGGTCCATCCGCTTCTGTTGCTTCAGCTACCGGCTCCTTCCAGCAGTGGCATCATCGACTTGGTCATCTTTGTGGGTCTCGCTTGTCGTCATTAGTTCGTTGAGGTCTTCTGGGGTCTGTCTTAGGAGATGTCTCTTTAGAGTGTCAGGGTTGTAGACTAGCAAAACAAATTCAGTTACCTTACCCTACTAGTGAGCCGGTGTCTCAGCGTCCTTTTGATTTAGTCCATTCTGATGTATGGGGTCCGGCTCCCTTCGCTTCGAAAGGGGGCCATCGATACTATATTATTTTCATAGATGATTTCTCTCATTACACTTGGCTTTATTTTATGACTTCTCGTAGTGAGGTTCTTTCCATCTATAAGCGTTTTGCTGCCATGGTTGACACTCAGTTCTCTTCGCCTATTCGTGTGTTCCGTGCTGACTCCACTGGCGAGTATATTTCCAAGATGTTGTGTGGTGTTCTTGCTGAGCAGGGCACTTTTCCTCAGTTCTCTTGTCCTGGTGCTCATGCTCAGAATGTCGTGGCTGAGCGAAAGCATCACCACCTTCTTGAGACGGCTCATGCGTTGATGATCACCGCTTCTCTTCCACCTCATTTTTGGGCCGAGGCTATATTCACCTCCACCTATCTCATCAACCTTCAGCTGTCCGCTGCTCTCCAGGGTGGTGTTCCTTTCGAGCGTCTCTTTGATCGTTCTCCTAATTATTCGACGCTTCGCTTCTTTGGTTGTGTTTGCTATGTTCTTCTTGCCCCTCATGAACGCACCAAACTGACCGTTCAGTCTGTTGAGTGTGTTTTCTTAGGCTATAGTGATGAGCATAAGGGCTATCGTTGTTGGGATCCTATCGGTCGTCGGATGCGTATTTCTCGGGATGTGACTTTTGATGAGTCTCGTCCCTTCTACCCGCTTCCATCTTCCTCGACCTTTTCTGTGGAGGATATCTCTTTCCTCACTTTTCCCGACACACCTATCACTCCAGTTGAGCCCTTGTCACTCCGTCCTGCTCACTCTACTTCTCCACCTCTTGCCGATTTGCCGCCACCATCTCCCACGGTTTCCTCACCTCGTATGTCACCAGATTCTGCACCTTCATCCCCGGTGATTTCTTCGTCTCCACCTCCTGATTCTACCTCAGCTATTCCTCCTTGTATTCTTCCATCTTTGCCTTAGTATTACACTCGTCCTTCACGTAATGGGGATGCGTCTACTGACGTGCCGTCCTCCTCGTCTCAGCCTACCTATGGCTTGCGTCCTCGTCCACTTCCGCCTGTTGATCGCCTTGGTTTTTCAACCGCTGGTGCTGCTGTTCTTGAGCCGACTTCTTATCGTGAGGCTGTTGTTCATCCTGAATGGCAGTTTGCGATGGTAGAGGAGATTGCTGCACTTGAACACACTAGTACATGGGATCTTGTTTCTCTTCCTCCAGGTGTCCGTCCCATCACTTGTAAGTGGGTCTACAAGGTTAAGACTCACTCTGATGGTTCTCTTGAGAGTTACAAAGCTCGTCTTGTGGCTCGTGGTTTCCAGCAGGAGCATGGTCATGATTATGATGAGACATTTGCTCCTGTGGCCCATATGACCACTATCCGCACACTTCTTGCCGTGGCCTCTGCACGCCACTGGTCTGTATCTCAGCTTGATGTTAAGAATGCCTTTCTTAACGGTGAGCTACGTGAGGAGGTATACATGCAGCCACCACCTGGGTATTCTGTTCCGGATGGCATGGTATGTTGTCTTCGTCGCTCTCTCTATGGCCTTAAGCAAGCCTCCCGCGCCTGGTTTGAGCGTTTTGCCTCTGTGGTGACTGCCGCTGGTTTTTCCGCGAGTGCTCATGATCCAGCATTGTTTGTCCACCTTTCCCCTCGTGGTCGGACTCTTCTTCTTCTCTATGTTGATGACATGATCATCACTGGCGACGACCCCGAGTACATTGCCTTTGTAAATTACCGTCTTAGTGAGCGGTTTCTTATGTCCGATCTTGGACCTCTTCGCTACTTTCTTGGGATTGAAGTCTCTTCTACCTCTGATGGCTTTTTTATATCCTAGGAAAAGTATATACAGGATCTTCTTGTTCGTGCTGCTCTTACCGATGAGCGCATTGTTGAGACTCCCATGGAGCTCAATGTTCACCTCCATGATACTGATGGTGACCCCTTGCCTGACCCGACGCGTTATCGTCATCTTGTTGGGAGTCTTGTCTATCTAGCTGTCACTCATCCGGATATCTCTTATCCGGTTCATATTCTGAGTCAGTTTGTCTCCGCTCCCACTTCGGTTCACTATAGTCACCTCCTTCGAGTTCTCCGATATCTTCGGGGCACGATCTCTCATCGTCTATTCTTTCCTCGATCCAGTTCTTTACAGGTTTAGGCCTATTTGGATGCTACGTGGGCTAGTGCTCCCTCCGATTGCCGTTCACTTTGTGCTTACTGTGTTTTTCTTGGTGGTTCTCTCATTGCCTGGAAGACGAAGAAACAGACCATAGTTTCCCGCTCGAGTGCAGAGGCTGAGTTACGAGCTATGGCCCTTTTGACGGCAGAGGTGACTTGGTTACGGTGGTTACTTCAGGATTTTGGTGTTTCTATTACTACACCTACTCCGCTCTTGTCTGATAGTACAGGTGCTATTAGCATTGCGCGCGATCCTGTGAAGCATGAGCTCACCAAGCATATTGGTGTTGATGCTTTCTATGTGCGCGCTGGTGTGCAGGATCAGGCTATTGCTCTTCAGTATGTGCCTTCCGAGTTACAGTTGGCGGATTTACTGACGAAGGCCCAGACTAGAGCGCAGCATGGCTTTTATCTCCCAAACTCAGTGTTGTTAATCCACCATGAGTTTGAGGGGGGGGGGTGTTAGAGTTATATATATAGCCATATAACCTTTCGTATTTACCCTATTGTATAAGGGGTTTCCTGCATATATTCCACACATGTACATGTATATATACTGGCCTATGGCCACCTGGAAATACAAGTCGCATATTCCTAACATCAGGATGTTCTTGACCGTTGTCCAGTGATCCACTCCTGGATTACTTTGGTACCTCACTGCTAAACTAATAGCAAGGAATACATCAGGTCTGGTACACAACATTGCATACATGATAGAACCTATGGCTGAGGCATAGGGAATGACTTTCATTTTCTCTCTATCTTCTGCAGTGGTCGGGCATTGAGTCTGACTCAACTTCACACCTTGTAACACAGAAGAAACCTTTCTTTGACTGATCCATTTTGAACTTCTTCAAAACTTTATCAAGGTATGTGCTTTGTGGAAGTCCAATTAAGCATCTTGATCTATCTCTATAGATCTTGATGCCCAATATATAAGCAGCTTCACCGATGTCTTTCATTGAAAAATTCTTATTCAAGTATCCTTTTATGCCATTCAGAAATTCAGTATCATTTCCGATCAACAATATGTCATCCACATATAATATCAGAAATGCTACGGAGCTCCCACTCACTTTCTTGTAAATATAGGTTTCTCCAAAAGTCTGTATAAAGCCATATGCTTTGATCACACTATCAAAGTGTATATTCCAACTCTGAGAAGCTTGCACCAGTCCACTACAAAAAAATACACTTCCATGATGATACGTGTTTGTCACAGTAGGTCACGTTTTTTGTCATGCATGTACATCCATGACGATTTTATGACAGAATCAAGATAGTCATACCTGTGCTGTCGTAGAAGTGTTCCATGACATTACCAAAATTATCATCACGGAAGTGTGCACTTCCATGATGATAAATCGCGCGTCACAGAAGTGCTTTCGTCAAGGGTGACCGACACGTGGCATCCACCATAACGGAACGCCGTTAAGCTATCGGGTCGGGTTTTGGATCCGATAACCCGTTAACAGCCCCGACCAATGGGGATTTTCCATGTGTAAAATCATCATTGGCTGGAGGAAACACGTGTTGGCTCATCGTTGGGGCAGATGTCATCCACTCATTGGACAGAAGGCGCCTATGATACGTCGACACGTGGCATGGCCCAACAGAGGCCCATTCCTGTGAAAAGGCTGGCCCGTTTGACTTGGTCAAAAGGTGGCGGGCCGGCCCATGTAAAGCCTGTTAACGACCTGTTCGCATATAGCCCATTTAGAGCCCGCTAACCCACGGCCTGTTACGCCCTATCCGAATTAGGCCCATAGTGTCATCTGGGCCATCCAATATGATTCCAGACCGTTTTCACTTCTGGCCCATGTATGGCCCATGACGTCTTTCGGCCCATATGAGGCCCTATGTAACTCTTGGCCTATTAACGACCCATGGTGAAACTGGCCCATAATGAACAGTGTATCACTTTACACCCATTAACGGCCCGTGGTGAAAGTGGCCCGTAATGAACAGTGTATCACTTTATACCCATTAATGACCCGTTATTCCGTTGGGCCGTTTCCAGCCCATGTTATCTTTCGGCCTTCTCAGAGCCCATTTATTCTTGGGCTCATTTCCAGCATTCGTTTACTTACGGCCCGTTACTGTCATTTTCTGCTTGTGGGCCAAATTCAGCCCGTGGTTACAGTCAGCCTGTTTGTGGTCCGTTAATACGTTGGGCCGTTTTCATAGCGTCATCAAATACGGCCTATTAACGATGGCCCGTTATGGTCGGCCCATGAACGGACGATTCCAACTCTAGCCCATTTACGGCCATAATGCGACCTGTTATTGGCCCATGTTTGGCCAATCGATCATACGGCCCTTATAAGGCCCATTGATGATACGACCCGTAGAAGGCGCATTGTTTCTACGGCCCGTAGAAGGCCCATTGTTTCTACGACCCGTAGAAGGCCTATTGTTTCTACGGCCCATAGAAGGCCCACTGTGTCTACGACCCGTAGGAGGCCCAGTGTCAGTACAGTAAATATTAGCCCATGGTTATTGTGGCCTAGTTTTGAAAAATAGGTTATTGCAGCCACTAGCAAACCGCGGAAAAAGAACTGCACTGACTACAAGCAAACAAATAAACAAGACAACAAGGAAATAAATAAGCAAGCAACTTATGCTTGGCTAAAACGGCTATTACACATATTACATCCACTGGGCATCAAAGTTCGCCACCAGTGCAAATATAGGGAACAAAGCAGCATATAAACGCCGCAGCAAAACAAGTCCAGAACTGAAACCACTTCAAAAGAGTTCAAGAAACAATATCCTGGGTACCCATAATGCTGGCAAGATGCTTAGCAAGCTTATTAACTTTCTCTTGTTTGGCGCTTAAATCCTCCAGCGCTTGCTGTTGCACAAGAAAGTACGCATCTGAATTCTGCAGGGACTTCCTTAGTCCTTCAGCTTCTTGCCGCATCACAGCTAACTGATGCCTTTCAGCTTGTAGTTGAGACTGAAGAAGCCGAAGTGATTCAGGCAGCGAGTTCGAAGAGCTTGTGCCAGCGGTACTGGCCAGTAACTCGAACACTACATCAACGCAGGACTGTGGGGTTTTCTCACTGTCTACAAGATCGTTTTTATCACCTTTCTTGGAGACCAACAGGGTTGTCTCACTATCTTGAACCTTATCTGCATTACTTTCTCTACCATTGGATAGTGGGGTGCTCGTCTCCAATATTCTGTTTGCATACTACAAGAGAAACAAGCAGACACATCACAGGTTTAGCTTGTAGTATATGAAACTCATTTTGGTAAACCGGTTCAGTAGTAAGGTGGACAGGATAACAACATGAAAAAAACATATATCTATGTACTATGGTCACTGTATTGTCCATATCATTCTAGTTTATGTTCCCTAATCAAGATAGAGACATAGTTCAACTCATATATTTTTAAGACACAACAACATAGACAGAATATGTGTGAGAAACTACACATCATTGGCAGCACTTGTAATGTGCATCACATGAGAACATAACTGTTTATACAACTTAAACTGAAATTAACATAGAGCAAGAAGTTAGAACATAAATCCAGTTAAAGAAATAGGTTTAAAACATACCTGTTGCGCCATTGGAGTTTCAACTGGACCCTTCAAATTCAAAAGTAGTTGGTATGAGTAAATATAGTGATGCAACAACAAAGGATTATGGACCATAGCTACGGAATCTGACCTGAAAACAGTTGCTCTTCTGCTTTAAACATGGAGTTTGGGTTAGCTGTGGTGGTCTTCGTGCTTTGGGCACTGCAGTAGCTTTACAAACTGCTCGTGTGGGGGGTACTCTGTGGTGGACATGGTGCGTTGTCAACTATAAGTGGGTTACTATCCGTTGGGGTTGCGGTTAGTGGGTTGTAGCTGGTTCTCTGCCCAACGGTGTAAGTGTGCAATCTGTAAGAGTCTCGAGTATGTGTGGTGGGGCTAGTTTGTGGGCCAGTACAATCATGGTTCTATCTGCATCGACGGGTAGCACTGTCTTTTGTGAAGAACGTGTTTTTGCTCCCTTAGATACTGCCATCACCCCCTCCAATTCAAATGGCTGATAAACAAGAAAAGAAATTGAACGTAAAGACATTGTATGATAGACAGATGTGGTAATTCACATATATGTTGTCTAACCAAACAGGACAACATGACACAATTTCACATATATGATGCCTAACTAAACAGGATAGCATGACACAGTTTCAGATATATGATGGATAACTTAACATGATATAATGGCATAATTCAACATATGATGAGTACCTAAACAGGATGACATGACAAAACTATATGATGTCTTTCTAAAATAGGCTGGGATGAAATAATTCACATACATGTTGTCTAAGTATACATGATGGCATGATATAATTGACATAATTGATTCATATACTAAGCAGCTGGCACTCACATGTATGATCTCTAAACTAAGTAGATATAATTCAATATTGTGCATATGATGTCTAAACTAAGCAATGCAAGACACCATATGCATCATATGAGAAATATAAACATTGCAACTTAGAGCATACACCTCAGGTGGGATATAGGACTGGTCATCTGTCTCTGAATCCTCCTTTGAGGATCTCCCTGTAACCATCGAGATATATGCTTCAACAGGTACCATTGCCTGCTCTGAATACCTTGTTTTCACTCCAGATTTTTCCATAACTAGCTCAAATGACTGATACACATGAAGAGTAGTTCAATATACATAGATTGTCGAAAAATGGAATACGTAATGAAAAAAAGTTGGCATGAGATAATTCACATATATGATGCCTGGCTCCATGGCGGTGCATAATTCACATATATGATAACTGGCTGAAAAACATGGCATTGCATAATTCACATATCTGATATAGAAAGCAAACAGGAGGCATTCACATAAAGCATGTCTAATCTAAGCAGATGGCATGGCAATGCAAGACACCATATGCATGATATGAGCAATATAACCCAGCCAAGTTAGAGCATGCACCTCGGGGGGGGGGATACGACTGGTCATCTCTCTCTGAATCCTCCTCCGAGGAACTATCTGTAACCAGCAAGAAATCTGCATCGACAGGTAGCACTGACTGCTCAGAAGACTTTGTTTTCACTCTAGATTTTCCCATGACTGACTCAAATGGCTGATGCACAGGAAGAGTAGATGAATGTATAAACATTGTTGACAAATGGAGTACATTATGGAAAAAAATATGGCACGATACAATTCACATATACGATGACTAGCTAAACAGGATGGCATTGCATGATTCACGTATATGATGCCTGGCTAAAGAAGATGGCATTGCATAATTCCCATATACTCCCTCTGTTCCTAAATATTTATCTTTTTAGAGATTTCAAATGGACTACCACATACGGATGTATATAGACATATTTTAGAGTGTAGATTCACTCATTTTGTTCCGTATGTAGTCACTTGTTGAAATCTCTAAAAAGACAAATATTTAGGAATGGTGGGAGTATGATATAGAAACCAAACAGGTGGCATTCACACAAAGCAAATCTAAACTAAGCTGATGACATATAAGATGTATAATGTAAGCAATGCAAGGCGCCATATGCATGATATGACCAACATCAGCATGCCAGGTTAGAGAAAACACCTCAGGTGGTAAACAGGCATGGTCGGCTCCTTCTGAATCTCCATCTGAACAGTTATCTTCCTCTGGAATACAATCTAGAAATGCAGGAGGGGGGGCACTTCGCCCACCATGGAGCGGCATCTGCATGACATTATATTCGCACACAACGATCTTCTCTTTTTCTCTACATGTTCAGTACGATTGTGTACAATATCTGACATGCATAATAAAAAACAATAGTTAGATTTTGTAAGGCCTAAGGGGTGCATGCAAAAACCAAGACTGATGGTAGCAAACGAGTGGATGGATCCAAAACTAATGATAGCAGGTAGATTATAGCTTCAGTTTAAAAAGATAGACAATGGATCATCTATTATTTGTTGCCCACCCAACATGAACCACATAGAAGACCCCAGATGAACCAGATAGTAGACAGATACTATTCGTTGCTGGCTCGATATGAGACCCATGGGCAATTCAAAACTCAAGATTGAACGATAAAGTAGCAGGTAATAATAACCGATGTATAACGTAAGCAAACATGAAAGACTGCGACCTCTCTTCCGGAACTGTGTAGTCCTCAGGTTCATCTGCTTAGTCGATGATGGTAATGCAGTTGGCGTGGCTGCCGACAACGGGGAAGATGATCTGAGGCGGTGAAAGGAAGTCTGCAGGGGGAATCTCTGCTGAAGTGAACGCTTCTGTTGATGGTGCACCTCAGGTGGGGTGGATGACGGCACGGAAGGAGCATGACATAACACAGAGTTTTCTTTGATGCCTATCTGAAAATGAAGTAAATATGTAAGGGCTCCTTAGAATTGGAGGATTCTATAAACGCGGGGACAGGAAAAACACAGGAATAGGATAGGAATGCATGTGCAAAACAGAGCATTTGGAAACATAGGATTCTAGTCAACCTGGGTGTTTGGCTCACATGAATTGGAAGAATAGAGGAATGGAGAAACAAAGTGATGTGACGAGTGTACAACCACTTTGGCATAGCCTTGTGGACCTCAGCATCATGGGGTTGGACGTGGAGGATGGTGATGATGCTGGTGTGACTGTTGGAGGCGGGGAAGAAGATCCGAGGCCTCTGGAAAAGGCGCCGAGGGTACTGCTCCGCTGTGATGGACGGTTCCGTCATTGGAGCAGCTCCGCTAAGGTGTACAACGACGAGGCTGAAGCATGACAAGACAGACAACGTTAATCTGAAGTGGGACCCTAATATTATCTGCAATAGATGATGTAAAATACATCACCAAAAAGTGCTTGATGTAAAACACATCAGCTGCACCACGGCCGCTCTGACAGATGCTGTAAGTACTGTTCACTTTGAACTTAACTGAAGAAAATGAACTTCACAGTCGAAACTGATTTTTACTGTCGAAACTGATTGAACTAGTAACAGAGCATTGCAATAGATGTTTAGGGCGTTCGAGCACTAGTAGCAGAGAAGCAGTGATCTAAATCAGCAAACGCTCGAGCAGGGAACGCACTAGTAGAGAGCAAGTCGTCCAGTAGCACCGCGAGCTAGTGCTAAAGCAGCAACTCCTGTAGCTGCCGAAGGTCGTGCAGCAGCAGCAGCAGCACAAGCAAGAGCAAGAGCAGAGCAGCAACACGAACGAAAGTAGGTGCAGTGCAACAGCGCGACCGACAGCAAGAACAGAGCCGCAGCGCGAGCGAGAGCCAGAGCAGCTGCAGCTAGTGCCATTGTGGAAGTCGCCGCCGAGGAAGCAACGACATGGGGGAGAAACGCCGTGGATGATGTGGCCAGCGACGGCACCGTCGATGGAGACACGCCATGTCTGCTCGGTATCGAGCACCGGCAGCCCCGTGAGATTGAATAAAAGATAAAATGCAGCGGTGAGTGCAGAACCTCCTTGGTGGCGCCGAGTTGGCCTCGGCTTTATCGGAGGAATTGGTGAGGGTGCTGCGGGTCCGGTGGGGCAGGTCAAGACGACGCTGTGGGGATTGAGGTGGCACGATAGACAAGGCAAATGTCGGGGCAGCTCCTTGGAGGTGGAGGACGGGGCGGCTGATCCGGCGGGATGACGAGATCGACAACGGATCCTCATCCGGTGCGGTGGATGAGGGACGACGAGCTGTTGCGGTGGACAACGTAGTCGGGGAAGAGTCTTCGGCCGGGCGGCGGTCGGGAGGCCGACGGAGGAGCATGGGGTTTCGCGGGTTTTGGCGGCCTCGGTGTACAAATGGGGGGCGAAGGGGGAGGGGGAGCCTAGCTTGGGGACGCGCTTGTCCGAAATGTAGGGTAAGTTACCAGGGCACCCCCACCGGTTTTGACACCGCGACGTGGAGCTAATTTCTGGCTGAGGGGTAGAAGGGGGATTTTGCATGTCTGGGCCGCGGGAGCGATTTCAGATGAGGAGGGAGTTCTCGCGTGCGTCCAAATTTTGGGATAACAAGGCGCGGCGCGGGTTGAAGAAGCGGGAGTTTCAAAGCAGGTGAGACAAAAGATACTCGATCTTGAAAATTTTGGGATAACAAGGTGCGGATTCCTTGTTCGGCAGAACAAACTTAATGTGTAAAAAAACAATTCATACAAGACACAAGAGAGTCATGTCCCCTTTTACTATATTGCTATAGATGCCATTGAAAAAACTACAAGAAAAATGAAAAAAAATCAGGAGAACAAGATTACCCTGCACAGTACCAAATCGATTCGCACTTCCCTCAACAACAACAAAAAAATCAATTCCCACCAAAGAAAGAGTAATGTCCCTTTTTATATAATTACAGATGCCATGGTCTCGAATTTCAATATTTGAATCCACGTTATGTTGAATTCGAATATATCGTTAGGTGACCTTGCGGTTTATAATTGATGTAGTCGTACATTTTGATCTTCCATCATATATGAACATTTTACTCCACCATGTGAACATATATATTGTCGTCTACCATATGGACTAAATTTGAATCAATTTTCCTTATTTGAATACGATTGTTGTCAAGTTATACAATAATTTAAATATTATCTTGATAACAAAAAACATACATATAGCAGTAATCATATTTCACTATGAACTACATGTACCATACGCTCTCCAATTCAAATATTTGTATCCATTTTATGTTGAATTCAAATCATAGTACATTATTGGTCTAGGTAGCGAGATGTTTGGGATAATTTAAACCCTGTTTTCATACGTATAATTTTTGGCTGAATTGGGACAAGTTTTGGTATAAGCCTCTTGCAAAACCGGAGATTCTCTCAACAAGCCTCGTGGTTCCGAGAGGGAACGTGTCACCTTTGTGTGCGAAACGATATACGCTGCCTCCCCCCTGATTTTATTTACAGAGGCAACATAGAACTATATGAGTGCCCTATTAAATTTTGGAATTATTTCGGGTTCATTTGGCCTTTTTATACATTAATTGAGTTTCTAGACTTTTAATGTACATAATCTAAATATGAATTGCATGCACATGCTCCGGTGCACCAAAGCGGGTTGAAAAATCACATGTGTGTCCTTGGTTGAATTTCTAGGTCCCATGGAAGAAATGAGAATGAAATTCAAACATCTGGGCGTCATGACTCGGCCGAGAACATCGAGAAACTTTGATTTTAAATTCATGTAAATTCAAAACTCGCCTGGAAATCATGAAACTTGGCATGGTGTCATGTCATGGCACTAACATGTTGTGGTAAAAAATTGGGCCGATTTGGAAGCTTGTGGTTCTAAGAGGGAACATGCCACCTTTGAGTGTGAAACGATATATGTTGCCCCCCCTTGAGTTTCTTAACAAAGGCAACATAGAACTACATTAGTGCCCTGTTAAATTTTGGAATTATTCCGGGTTCGTTTGTCGTTTTTTATACATTAATTGAGTTTCTGGTCATTTAATGTGCATAAGTCAAATTTGAACTACAAGCACATGCTCTCGTGCACCAAAGTTGGTTGAAAAATCACATTTGTGTCCTCGGGTGAATTTCTAGGTCCCATGCAAGAAATGAGAATAAAATTAAAACATCTGGGCATCGTGGCTCGGCCGAGAACATTGAGAAACTTGGTTTTAAAATTATTGTAAATCCAAAACACGTCTGAAAATCATGAAACTTGTCATGGATGTCATGTCATGGTACTACCATGTTGGGGTAAAAAAATTGGCCGAATAGGAACAGATTTTGGTATAAGCTTCTTGCAAACCGAAGCTTCTCTCAAGAAGGCTCGTGGTTCTGAGAGGGAACGTGCCACCTTTGAGTGCGAAATGATATGCGTTGTCCCCCTTGAGTTTATTTACAAAGGCAACATAGAACTACATGAGTGCCCTATTAAATTTTGGAATTATTCCGGCTTTGTTGGGCCTTATTTACACATTAATTGAGTTTTTTGTCATTTAATGTGCATAATTCAAATTTGAACTACAAGCACATGCTCCCGTGCACCAAAGTTGGTTGAAAAATCACATTTGTGTCCTCGGGTGAATTTCTACTCACTCCTTCCATCTATATAGGTCCTAATGCATTTTTCGAGGCTAACTTTGACCAAACGTTAGAGCAATAATATATGAAATGCAACTTACACAAAGCATACCTTCAAATTTGTATGTCAAAGGAGCTTCCAATAATATAATTTTCATAGTATACATCATGTGCTATTAATCTTGATAATAGTCAAAGGTTGTCTTGAAAAACACATTAGGCCCTATATAGATGGAAGGAGGGAGTAGGTCCCATGCAAAAAATGAGAATAAAATTCAAACATCTGGGCATCGTGGCTCGGTCGAGAACATTGAGAAATTTGGTTTTAAAATCATGAAACTTGGCATGGTGTCATGTCATGGTAGTACCATGGCGTGGTAAAAAAATTGGCCGAATAGGAACAAATTTTGGTATAAGCTTCTTGCAAATTGGAGCTTCTCTCAAGAAGGCTCGTGGTTCTGGGAGGGAACGTGTCACCTTTGTGTGCATAATTCAAATTTGAAATAGAAGCACATGTTCCAGTGCACCAAAGTTGGTTGAAAAATCACACGTGTGTCCACGGGTAAATTTCTAGGTTCCATGCAAGAAATGGGAATGGAATTCAATATTCTGGGCGTCGTGGCTGGGTTGGAAACATTGAGAAACTTAGTTTTTTAATTCATGTAAATCCAAAACACGCATGAAAATAATGAAACTTGGCTTGGTGCCATGACATGGCACCAACATGCTGTGGTAAATTTGCAACCCGATTTGTGAAGGCGCACACATTAACAATCAACAAAGTCATTTTGGAACAAGTGCTGTCATGTTACAATCGGAAACACAAGTATTATTGAAACTGTGGGTGTTCTACTTACTAGTACCATTTACGTGCCGCCACGTGTACCCATTTTTTATTAGCTAGGAGGTGCCATGCAGGGTAGCTATTTGAGTACGAGAGGCGTGCGATCAGACCCCTGCGCGTGCTTATCGGGAGGAGAGCCCTTTGACCTCCATCTGCCGTCCTCCTCTCTCCCAAGGTCTCCATTAATGGCGCCCGAGCCTCTGTTTAATGGTGTGGCTATGTCTCACTCGACTGAGATTTAAGAGAGAAAAAAGAAAATCTAAAAGCACGGATCTTGATGTAAGATCCGACGGACCTATATAGCATCTACTGCGACTTATAGCAAGACTGATGAATATATAAGGACGATTAAATTTTTTTATCAAAGAAGGGCTTGCCCCTTCCGATTTTCGTTACTGAAAACCACAACAATTCACAAGAAGTTCAGCACAACTCCAGCCTAAGACGAAGGACTAAAAGCTACTAGATTGAAATCGCAACATCCCGAGAGGCCAACAAAGGCCAAACGTCCATGCTAGAACCCAACATTTCACAACCACGCAGACTAAGGCATAGCCTAGTGGTGGGAAGGGGTTGATGCCTTCCCACACACCCAGGTTCAAGGCATGGTACTTGCAATTTGGGTTTGTTGCACCAATTATATTGTATGGGGTTCCCTTACAGTCTTTCTGTCAAAAAAACATTTCACAACCGACGACACAATCCACATCCTAAACCGATTATTACATCAAAAGAAACCAGGAAACTGATGGAAGCCCAGCAGCAACTAGAAGAACAGCAACGCCAGGGTCACCACAACAAGAGTTTTCTTCATTCCAGCCTCGCAACATTGATCTTCCATAGAAAGATAAGGACGATTAATTGTCTTACATAATTAGAAAGATAATTAAAAAAGCCACATGCGGGTACGCCCGAAATACACAAGGGCAAAAGAAGAAGGAAGACAAGGATCTGGCTCGCTGATCTCTACTTTCTTGATGCGTTGATGCAGGCCGCGGGAACTAGTCTCCGCGGCGAGCGGCGATGAGCTCTTTCGTCTCCTCAAGACGCTGCTTGAGAACATCCACAGATTCCTCCACCAGCCTTTGGTGCTCATTGCGGAGCATGTCATTCTCGTCCATAAGTTTCTTGATGATGACGCCGGTCCTCTTCAACAAGGCACTGGTCTCCTCCTGCTGGTCTGCACTTCGGACAATCTTCTCCCTCAGCAGGCCGCGCTCGGCCCGGAGCCTCTCATTGCCCTCCCTTAGTTGCCGGATGACGCCGGTAGCCTGTTCAAACGAGGCTTTCATGTCGTCCTGCAACCTCGCGCAACCGAAGATCTGATCCATCTGGCTATGGACGATCGCATGCATGCGCCTGTAACAGTCGTCGCCTGCCCGCGAGAAATTTTTCCAGGCCGCCGCGGCGCGGCGGGACATCTCTGCTGCATTCGTGGCGTGGCGGGACATCTCTGCTGCTTTTGCGGCACGGCCGGACCAGTCTGCTGCATCGACGACGCAGCGGGACCTCCGCGCTGCTTCAGCGGCGCGGCGGGAGCTCTGTGCTGCTACTTACGCGCGGTGGGACATGTCGGCTGCTCTCGCAGTGAGGCGGGACATCTCTCGTGCTTCCACTTTCATGCTCGCCTCTCCCTGGTGGCAATCTCTCGACCCAGAACTCACGCTGGCCATGGCAGGCGCAAGGGAAGGATGCTGAATGACTTGTTTGTTTTTGTGGATGAGGAGTTGAGGAGGAATGTGTAGTCATCTTGGCATACTAGTATTTATAACCGAGTACTAATACGCTCCTAAGTGGGAAACCGTTTAGGTTGTGATCGGTGTGAACAGGTTTGTAATTCAATATACTCCCCTTTTGTAAGGCCCCGCTTTGGAAAGGTGCATGCATGCAACCATTTCATTGGTTGCATTGAAAGCCATTGTTGTTGGTGCCATGGCTGAAAAATTAATATACTTCATGTGTGCTTTTTCATTGGCTGCATGCATGTGAGAGAGTGCATTGGGAGTGAAATGAAAGAATTAATGTGAGAAAATTACTATGTGTCTTGGTCTAAGAGAAATTGTCTTTAGGCCTAATAAACCCGGACGGAGGGAGTAGCGTGGTACTAATACGCTCCTAAGTGGGAAACCGTTTAGGTTGTATTCGGTGTGAACATGTTTGCAATTCAATATAGTGCGGAGTAATTTGGAATGTGACGAGACGCAAGCTCAAAATTTATTGACGGTTCTAGTTTCGAAGTGCGACACTATTCCCGGATGGAGTACTTCTTTTTCTACTCCCTCCTTACCGGTTTTATAGGGCTTATCTCAAAATTTTAGTTTTTCCATTTTATAAGGCTCAACTTGGTTGTTCCCCAACACATTTTCAGATTCCAAGGTGCATTAAATCATTGCATGTAAGTATTAAGAGAAAATTGACCAATGCATGTACTTTATGCATGCATGCATCGCAATTAATGCATTGATAAACATATTTTTTTGAGAAAAACAAGAGCATTAATTAGGTGCTTTTGCAAACTACAAAAAGTATTCCACCACTCACCATCTTGGTTGGTGAGATTTTTGAATTAAGCCCTATAAACCGGAAAGGAGGAAGTACTATTGTGTACGTGCAATAACTGGCACCGTCGCATACATATCTTACGGTTAATGGGGTGTTCGACAGGAATAGCCGTGTGGCGAGCTCTAGGCTAGTCTTTTTTCAGACGCATTAAACCTATCTCTCGGGACTTCTCGCACGCACCATCATGCCACCCACAAAAACGTGTACTCTAAGTTTAGTAGTACGTTATACAGGAAGAGAAGAGGTGCACGCACGCACTCATCCTCTCACACACGCATATGTTTTTTCTCGAAAAGGAGGATGATGACCCCCGGCCTCTGCATCTGGGAGTCACACACGCATCTGTAGCTACGAATTCTAGTGTTCTCAACCATCCGATTGGCTCTATCATGGATGTACCTATATACTAAAACATGTCTAGATACATCTATATTTTGACAAATGGAAGGCATGTATTGTGGAACGGAGGGAGTGCTTGTCATCAAAATGGATAAAAAGGGATGTATCTAGAACTAAAATACGTCTACATACATCTCCTTTTATCCATTTTGATGACAAGTAGTACTTCTTACCCAAAGGAACTTTATATCCAACAGACACAAAATATCCGTTCGACTGTTGGAAATTACTGATCTCATGTCGAAGTAATTGCTGCATCGCCATGAAAACCCACCAGACCAAGGTAATCCCTATATTAGCATATTACTAAGATAAAAAGAAGGCATTGTAGAAACATTTAGGACGTGAGCTTGTCAATCTGAATGTGGAGGGACACAAGCTTAGCCCCGACCAATAACTTGGGTAGAACTGTCAAGATGGTCAGCTCCTCCACGTCGACGTCGCCGAGATCCTTGCTGCTTGTCAGCTCCATTTCCACCTTGACGGCGTCGGTTGTGCCTTTGGGCTCCCCCGGCAGGCCGTTCGCCCACAGCTTGGCCACATAGTGTGGCAGTGGGGACGCCCCCGCTCTGATGCAGACGACCGACACGGCGATAGGCGCACCGATGTCGAGCATGCCGCCGACCAAGAAAAACACGTCGCGGTCCTCCTCCGCGAACAGCAAGAGCCGTGGCTCCGATAGTGGCACTTGCAGCTGGAGCACCTTGTCGTACTGGATCCTGTGCACGGGCATGGGATGCGCGGTGCTGATGTGGTGGTAGAGCACCGGCGGCGGGCCTTCGTAGCTGCAGACGGGCACGGGGCATTTGCAGGGCGCGAGCAGACACACGCTCTGGTTATCGGCGAGCTTGTGGTAAGTGACGTAGAGCCCACAGCCTTCGTGCGGGCACTCACCCTCACCGACGAAAGGATGGAGTCCACCGCCGCGTTCCGCACGTTGAAGCCACCGTCGCGCTCACACTTCTGGCACTGCCGTTGGTTCTCGGGGCACTCGACGCGGCAGTCTGCGCAGGCCAGGTACCCTCCCTTGCACTACAGAAATCAATCGAACATCACATCAATCAAGAAACCTACACCTTGCTCAATCAGCCGAACGGACGAGGTGTATTCGAACCTCATACACTGGAGGTGTCAAGGGGCGGAGGCACAAGGGGCAGTGGAGCACGGTGAGGTCCATCGAGACCTTAGAGAGCTCCATCGTCGGGTCCTGTTCGGTCTGCATGATCTCGCCCTCCTCGTGCACAACCATCTCTCGACTTGGGCCGAGGTATTACAAAGCTTTACCGTCACATATTTTATACTACTTCAAGGTGCATTAAATCAACACATGCACGTACTCCCTCCGGTCCTTTTTACTCCGCACATTAGCTTTGTCTGAAATCAAAGTTTGCTAAGTTTGACCAAATTTATATTAAAAAATATTAACATCTATAACTTCTAATAAATATAATATGAAAATATATTTCGAGATAGATCTAATAGTAAATATGTTGTTATGTGAATGTTAATAATTTTTTGTATAAATTTGGTCAAAATTGGATGAGATTGACTTCAGACAAACCTAATATGCAGAGTAAAAAGGACCCGAGGGAGTATCAAAAGGAGAGTCACGGCATGCATGCACGCGTTGTAATTAATGCATCAGTAAACGCAAATTATTGAAATATATCGAGTGCAGTGCTTTGATGTGTCGCGTCAACTCATACATCAACATGAAGTTTGATTATCCTCTCCCTCGCGGACTTAACTGCACCTGCCTTTGGCTGTATGACAGGTTGGCCACACACCTGTCGGGCCCACCTGTCATACACGCAAAGGCAGGAGCGTCCCTCCCTCGCCCATGAGTGTGGTGGCTGGCAAGACTAGGAGAAGCTTTCGCTACACGCTCTCCCTCCCGCACGCGGTGGACATGCAGCAGTTCAATCGGTGTCAGATGGCCAGAAGCGTACTGTAGTACTCCTCTAGTGCAGTAGTACTCCATCATTGTTTGACTTCCCGAAGAGGCGAAGAGCCAAGCGCAGCCCGGACGCTCGTGTGGCAGTTTCATGTATAGAGTAGTCTAGGATAGCGTGTACCATGCCTATAAGCTTAAAATCGTTGGGGTCGGCTCCATGCTATGTGGCCGTCTCGAAGTTTAAAAAAAAATAGGCTACTGGCCCTACCTGACACCCTGGTGATTGTAGTTTGCACGCTCATCTGGTCAAGACAGGAATATATATTTTAATTTGAATTTTTCAAAAAGGGGGGACTCCCTGGTCTCTGCATCAGAACGATGCATATGGCCACATATATTTTAATTTGTGGTGGGTAAATGTTAGAGGTTGCAGCAAATATATTGTACACTGCGGGTCTTTCAGCCAAGTTTAGAGGCAAGCATGCGGGGCCAGTGCTATGATGTGTCGCGTCAACTCGTACAACGAGGAGAAGCTTGATTTTACTACATGCCTTCTCCCTCACCCATGCGTGCGGTTGCTCGCAAACGAGGACATGCTTTTGCTTACTAGTACTTCTACAACAAGCTACCCGTCCCGCTCGCGATGGACGGACATGCAGCAGTAGATTCGACACTGTAGAAGCAGTAGTAGTAACATCATTGTTCGTCTTCTCGAAGAGGCGAAGAGCCAAGCGCAAACCAAACGTTGCAGTTGTGAACATTGGAGCACGCATATAGCCAGGCTCTTACATGAGACAAAATTGCTATGTGAGCCCACTATTGTACTAGTACGTACAACTACTTGCTAGTATAGCCCCACCACTCCAATCCATCTATTCCCATGTCTCTGCGCAACACTGCTCACTCCAATCCAAGACCAAGTGACCAGAAGCCACAAGCACCTATGGAGGCGATGGACGCGAGCGGCAGTCGGCTGTGCCAAATCATCCAAGGCGCCAGCCTGCGGCCCCGCACCGCGCAGCGTTTCCAGATGTTGCTGGCGACCGCAAGCATCGTTCACGCAGTCATCGTCGCCGAGGGAGGAAACCCACAGCTGCTGGAGGGGCCCGATCCTCTGCCCGTGCCGTTCTCTCTGACACATCACCGGCTCGGGAGGTCCTCCGACCCTTCTTCCCCCCTGCCGTATTGTCCACAGATCGACCTGCCGCCGTCGACATCCCGGCGACCCTCAGGTATAAGTTCTTCGAAAGCGGCCTTGCTCTACTACCCCAGCTCCCCACGTGTCTGCATGTGCATCTTTTTCTACTCCCATCAGCTCTTCCAAAGCCACCTAAATTTTTAGTATTATTAGAGGTAAAGCTACTTCATGCATTTGAATCTAGGGCTTTGTTCAAACAACGAAGAAAGGGGGAAAGTTGTATCATGAATCTAGGACTTGATTCAAAGAGGAAATAATATGGTGAAAGTAGTAGAGACCGGATACCCAACCGGTCTCTTGGTTAAAAAGGGAAATAATGGGAAAACACAGTACAAACTGGATAAGGAACATATCTATTATTGTTTGAAAAAAGGATAGAAAGTGGCGGTTGGTGGACAAGTCAACAGAGTATGTCCGGGATTAGATTTGCTGCCACCATATAGTAAAAGGTCTCCAGGATTAGATTTGCTGCCCTCACATAGTAAAAGGTCTCAGGATTAGTTTGCTGCCCTCACATAGTAAAAGGTCTCAGGATTAGATTTGCTGCCCTCACATAGTAAAAGGTCTCCAGGATTAGATTTGCTGCCCTCACATAGTAAAAGGTCTCCAGTATTAGATTTGCTGCCCTCACATAGTAAAAGGTCTCCAGGATTAGATTTGCTGCCCTCACATAGTACAAGGTCTCCAGGATTAGGTTTGCTTCCCTCACATAGCATGAACAAACTCGGCATCACCACTTTATGCCTCCTTGTAGGTACATTGTGCTGATGCGTCCACTGTCGCATGTCCTTATACCAACCTTTTGCTGTTGTTAATGTAAGGGCGCATGTAAAATGAAGTGATCACACTGTTACCTTAGGGACATGTCTAACCAGTGTTATTGTTAATCTAATGCCTCCAGTGATAAGATGCAATTAAACTGTGTTACAAATGGCACCCCTGCTGTTTCCCTCAGTATGATAAGTAAGTTGCTCCTTTACGCTGCTGAGTGTCTTGGTGTCCCCGCGGTCTCATGCCCTTAAACCAACTCTTTAGCTGCTGTTGATTTACTGTGTCTGGTAAACAAGCAATGCCACTATTAAAGTAATCCCATATTTGAGGAATCTCATTGTTGATCGTAATGCTTCTGGTAACATGAAGCATTGCTGACGTTTTAAAATTTCTACTGTCCTTGCGTGATTTCCATGAACATAATTAAGATGCTTCTTTTCATTTTGTATATGTTTCGTATATTCTTATTGACCAGCAGTTGTTTACTTTCTATCTTTTTATGCAGATAGGGATATCCATTTCACCTTGTTGCTAGTGTGACCTT
This sequence comes from Triticum aestivum, assembly GCF_018294505.1. Lineage (NCBI taxonomy): Eukaryota > Viridiplantae > Streptophyta > Magnoliopsida > Poales > Poaceae > Triticum > Triticum aestivum. The sequence continues at coordinate 506,754,429 of NC_057797.1, forward strand.
TTGGTGAACTGCCCAGAACACTTTTTTTTGGAATGAGTGTCTTGTGCAGTTCAACTAAAATGTCACGTGGCAACATCTCTCAATTTTTGTGGAACTGCACAAAATGGTGATTGGAGTTCCCAAAATCTCCGCCAAGTTCTGCTGGTAATCTCATGCAACATTTTATTAGCCTTTGCAAGATGGAGCCGTCACTGTCACCACAGTGGCACTTTATTTTAGTGGAACTGCACAAAAGGATAAGAAAATTATAGTTGCACCTTACATGAGCCGGACAGCCAACCTTAATGTTCCTCAATTTTAGTGCAACTACTAAAGAAGAACCTGCCAGCTCACAAGAGCAAGTACTTCTTGCTAGCTGAATAATGCAATCTTTGCTTCATTTCAGGTGAACTACAAAAAAGGCGCATGAATTGAATCATGGAACTCCAGGCAGACCTTATCCAAGTAGACCTGGAGGTTGAGTTCAAGGAGGCCGCTATTAAAGCGCAATCATGCTCTCATGTCTCCTTGTTTGTGTTATGCAAACATGCTGTGCAAACAGGAATACTCAACTACAGATGTTGTGATGGTCAAGAGCATTTGCCAAGTTCTTCGATTGTATGACATGGCTAGCCAAGATGGATTTAATCCCGATATTCACTTTATCAAAAGGCTCTAATGGGTTGGTTCTGAATCTTGCAAGCTGGGAATCAGTGAGATGTGTAGGCATCTTTGTTGTACTTGTTATTTGAATCTTATTTGTTGGTTCTGAATCTTGCAAGCTGGGAATCAATGAGATGTGTAGGCATCTTTGTTGTACTTATTATTTGGATCTTATTTGTTGGTTCTGAATCTTGCAAGCTGGGAATCAATGAGATGTGTAGGCATTTTTGTTGTACTTATTATTTGGATCTTATTTGTTGGTTCTGTCTTGCAAGCTGGGAAACACGACATGATGATGCAGAGGACAACAACCATAACAAACAGTTCAAACTTGGTAGTATTATCTTTGTGAAAGTGCGACAAATGTGCTGATCGTGTGCGTCCTGAGAATAATAATTCTAATTGTTGTGCATGTTGATCCTGTGGCACTGATAGAACGAGCGAATGCATTGCTTGTTTTAAGTATAAATTTCTATTAAAGCTAATTAAATTTAAGTAAAGTGACCACTAACTCCTGTTTTACAGTACCAATATAGACCCGCTCGTGAACCGACGTGTGGTCGAGGGTGCATCTTCTGCCGGGCGTGCAGCGGACGAGGGAGGGGTAGTAACTGTTGTCGCCTGTACACACTCAGCTTGCTATTGAATCCAGTTCCCCAAGAGCTGAAAAACAAACTGCTGCCGCCGCCTACACACTCGTTCACTCGAAGAGACTCCAATGGCGATCCAAGGGGTGAGCCTGCTGGATATGGACTTCAACAAGGAGTTCCCCTTTGAGTTCGCCGTTCAGTCCCATGGCTGCACCAAGTTGAATGTGATGTACACCAACGATACAGACTCGGTGAAGCTCTGCCTTGCCTCAGTCCTATGGCTGCACCAGGTTGGAGCATTCACCCGTTTCATCAGCAGCGCCGACTGCACCTTTGCTACGGTGGAGAGAAGGAATAACACGACGATTCGGCCATCTGGTGCAACAAGCTTGTCGACATCCAGAAGCAATACAAGATCATCAGCAACGAGCAGGAGAAGGACTCCATGGTTGACCTTGCTGAGACCATCATCGACCCCTGATACGCCAACATGAAAGAAGACGACCTGAACACGTGGGAGGTACCTCTGAATCTAGCCTACATAACCTATGCGGCCAAGGACGCATACGCATGCTACGACATGTACAGGTAGATCTTGGATATGAGGGTGTGTCTGCTTCCCGTAACCGACGAGTACACGGACAACCGCAGCGTCATGATCAAGCATGCCAGGAAGGTCTAGATGTTGTACTTTATCTGTTTGTAAGCACCTTTATCATCTGAGTGTTTCATGCATTAGCCTATGTGTCGTGATTATCTGTTTTGTCCGAAATATTTCTTTTAAGAACCCATTAACCCGATTGCTTTTTTAGAGGCTATTTGCTTATGTATGTAAACTAGTTCACTTGGCCGTAAAAAAAACTAGTTCACTCGGCTGCCGTGCTTTGAATCTCCTTCCTCCCAACATATTCCCCTCCTCACGTGGACCCAACAGGTCTCTGAATTTTCTCCCACTTTCTTTTTCGATGTAAACTGAGTTTTCTCCGAGTACTTTCCCCTAGAACCAACTCAACTGTCCCACGTCTAGCCTAAAAAATAATAATACCCCACGTACTATTAACTCATCAAATTAAAATGATATTTTATTTCGTATGTTGAAAGTTCTTACAAAATAATAATAATAATTGTTTATATATAAGTTGGCAAGTTAACTCCTAGTGATTGCGTACATAAGCTTGCAAAGATTTTACTAACGTGCAATCATGTGTTTATGTTTTTATAACATTTCTCCGTCTAGCCCAACATGATATTTTCACCCAGACCAGCAAGTCCGCGGATTTCGAGAAAAATGCAAATGGGATTTAAACGGGCTGCATAGATGCTACATCATTGTTTCATCTAGCCCACCAAATGGATTAAAAAACAAATGGACTGGCTGACATGTGGGCCAGTATGTCGAAGCCAAAGAAGGCGTTGGATTTACATCCAACGGCCGGCATTCTTCTTCAATCTCTCGTCTTCTTGCTCTAGCCACCCAAAGCAGTGTCGGTCGTGCCATGTGCTCCTGCCTCTCGTGGCCGGCTGTGATGCCGCGGAGGCCTCACCACCCTACTACTCCCACCGCTAGCCCAGGGTATCCCTCTACTCACCCACACCCCTGTTATTCTGGGGCGACGACAGCCTCACGCCGTAGCCGAACCAGTGAACCCTCGTACTCCTCTCCGCATGGGCATCCACTGCCGTGTCTTCCCCGGCTCCGTGTCGTCCCCTTCCTAGGCCTCACCGTCGTCCACCGCCTTGGTGCTCTCGGCGCGGCGTGGTCAATGTGGTCAACGACCGACTTCCATCGGAAGAGTACTATACGTGGAGAGGCTGACAGCTGGGTCCACGGCCACAACCCCGTTTTTTTGTGATTTGCCAAGTAAGTCGCTTTGTCAGGCCTGTTGGGCTGCAAATCTTTCAAGACGAGGAGAGCTTCATTCGGCTGGCCGAGAAAATGGCCTATCAGTAATGAGAAATGGGTTGTACATTTTTAAAACACATCAAACCGGCAATTAGTTTCAAATATCTTTTTTTCATTTCGAGATTTTAAATTACATTAATTTTTATGCGTGGAGAAATTGTTGAATTTTATATTGATATACATTTATTTTTAAAATCAGTTTGAATGTGAGTCGAAATTTCGGGATTAAAAACAGTTCGGACCGCACCGAAATATGCAAAATTTCGTATAATTTTTTAACCGTGGCCACAATATGGGCTGTAATGCTAACAAAAAGAATATGGGCTCCAAAAAAACCTTAAGAATTAGCAAATGGGCTGTAAATTATTAGAAATAATGGCAGATGGGTTGTATGCTGTTTTCCACAGATTTGAGGCATTCCTAAAAAAAAGGTTGATGCACAAGCAGTGACTGTTCGATGTCCATCGAACGGCCTTCGTGCTTCTTCAATCTCTGCTCTTCCTGCTCCAGCCGCTCAAATAAGCGCCGGCGGGACTGCCTGCTCCCTCCTCCCCGCGGTCGGCTGTGCTGCCGCGCAGGCCTCACCGCCCTACCATACTCCCATCGCTGGCCTAGCCATCCCTCTACTCACCCACACCTGCTGTTATTCTCCGGCGACGGCAGACGAACCAGTAAACCCTCATACAGTCGTACTCTCCTCCGCGTGGGAAACAACTTCCGAGTCTTCCCTGCCTCCGTGTTGTTCCCTTCCTAGGCCTCGTTGTCGTCCACCGCCCTGGTGCTCTCGGTGCGGCCTGGTCAATGTGGTCAACGGCCGACATGCATTTGAAGTGGACTGTACGAGGAGAGGCCAATAGCTGGGTCCACGGCCGCACGCAAGGAAATGCCTCCTTATTATGCGCAAAATAACGATTCCTCCACCTGACATTAGGGACCCACCGAAAGGGCCTCTGTATTTCGCGAAAAAAACGTTACCGCCGCTGACAGCTCGGACCCACCAGCTATATCTTCGCACGCAAGGAAGTGCCTCCTTATTACGGACAAAAAAAAGAATACTCCCACTGTTAGCTAGGACCCAGTATAGTGGCAGGCTGACTTGTGGGCCTACTAAGTTGACGGGGATGGAGGGCTTTGTCAACTTAGTAAATATGCATGATTCTAGCTCCAGTGACCGTACGATGTCCATCCAACGGCCGTAGTGCTTCTTCAACCTCTGGTCTTCTTGCTCCAGCCGCCCAAACCAGCGCCGGTCGTGCCTCGTGCTCCTCCCTCCCGTGGCCGGCTGCGATGCGGCGGAGGCCTCACCGCCCCTACTACTCCCACCGCTGGCTAGGCCATCCCTCTACTCACCCACACCCCCTGTTATTCTGCAGCGACGGCAGCCTCGCACCACAGCGAACCAGTGAACCCTCGTACTCCTCTACACGTGGGCATCCACTGCCGCGTCTTCCCCGGCTCCGCGTCGTCCCCTTCCTAGGCCTCGCCGTCGTCCACCGCCCTGGTGCTCTCGGCGCGGCGTGGTCAACGTGGTCAAGGAACGGCTTCCATCGGACGTGGACTGTACATGGAGAGGCTGACAGCTGGGTCCACGGCCACAGCAAGGAAGTGCCTCCTTATTACGTGCAAAATAATTATTCCTCCACCTGACAACGGTGACCCAACGGACGGGCCACCGTATTTCGCGAAAAAACGTTTGCCCCTGACTGCTGGAACCCACCAGCTACATCTTCGCACGCAAGGAAGTGCGTCTGGGCAAAAAAACGATTCGCCCCCTGACTACTGGGACCCACCAGCTACATCTTTGAAGGCAAGGAAGTGCCTGACAGTAGGGACCCACCTGGTCGAAGCGTACGTAGCGTTGTCATTCTGGTCGCGAACGTGTACGTACATATATACTGGTGGATGTAGAGGCGCGCACGTGTCGTAGTAGAGGCACATACATGTCGTAGTAGAGGCGCGCATGTAGCATGTACATGTACATACAACGGCCAGGGTGTAAGAAAGAAAATACGGCCACGTATGTGTACATACGGGCGGGGTCTCGAACGCCTACTCGCGCATACGTACGACCAGGGCTCGTGTACATGGCTGGGTCAGAACGGAGAAACAACATCGTCGTCGTGTTCATGGGGAGGCAACGGAATGCGTCGTGTTCATGGGGAGGCAACAGAATGCGTCGTGTTTATTAGGAGGCAACATAATCGTCGTGTTCATCGGGAGGCAACGGAACGCGTGGGAGCCAACCGGCTGGGTCGGAACGGAATGCGTGGTCGTGTTCATCGGGAGGGCTTGGAGGGAACATGCGATGGAAACTAGGCCTGGTGTACCGCAGAACGGAGGAAACGGACCTCCTATGTTCGGAACGGGGTCCTGTTGATCGGGAGGGGTCTGGCGTACCACAAAACGGAGGAATTGAACCTCCTACGGTCGAAACGGGGGTTCTGTTGAACGGGAGGGGTGTGGCGTACCGCAAAACGGACGAAACGGACTTGTGTTGGAGCGCTACGGTCGAAACGGGGGTCCTGTTCATCGGGAGGGGTGTGGCGTACCGCAAAATGGGACTCCACGAGATACTGTTCATCTCCACCGTCGACCTCCTCCAGCCTCCATGGGCTCCTGTTCATCCAGCCTACACCGCGTGCTACTCCACCGGCTACTGTTCAACCACCCCTCCACATAGGCACCCCTCCACCGTCTACTGTTCATCCAGCCCTCCACACCACGGGGTCCTGTTCAACCACCCCTCCACGGGCACCCCTCCACCGTCTACTGTTCATCCAGCCCTCCACCACACCACGGGGTCCTGTTCATCCAGAAGCAACGCCACCGCTCACTGTCCATCCACCCCCCCCGCAACGCTCACTATTCATCCCAGAGGCAGCATCGATCGGCTTCAGTTAGCAGCAGTAGTGAAGGAATCGCTCGATCGGGTTCAGTTAACAGCCATCGATCGGTCGCTTGGGTTCAGTAACGCGTAGCCTGCAGTGCAATCACTCGGGTTCAGTTAGAGCCCAACGCCTCGCTCGGGTTCAGTTAGAGCCAACGCCTCGCACACACGCGCGTACGTGTACGAGAGAAACGCGCATTGCTCGGCCCCCGACCTCCCACCGTAACCGGGAACTCCCCGAAATTTTCCTCCCCCTTGCTTCTACCACGGTTTTTTCCGTCATGGACGGCCCAAAGAATGTCATGCAGCTGCGTCTCCGGCCCGCCCTGGACGAAAAGCCCATTTTCTGTCATGATTTTTTGTCATAGAAGTAGGAGCCCACCACATCTATGATGATACCAGGTTTTGTCACAATTATCGTCATAGAAGTGTCATATGTATGACAGAAAAAATTTCGTTCGGCCCAAAATGTCACGGATGTGTCTTTTTTTGTAGTGGCCATAAATGGATCGCTGGAGCTTGCATACTTTGTTAGCACCTTTAGGATCGACAAAACCTTCTGGTTGCATCATATACAACTCTTCTTTAAGATATGCATTAAGGAATGCAGTTTTGACATCCATTTGCCAAATTTCATAATCATAAAATGCAGCAATTGCTAACATGATTCGGATAGACTTAAGCATCGCTACGGGTGAGAAGGTCCCATCATAGTCAACTCCTTGAACTTGTCGAAAACCTTTTGCAACCGTTGAACTTTGTAGACAGTAACATTACCGTCAGCGTCAATCTTCTTCTAGAAGATCCATTTATTCTCTATTGCTTGCCGCTCATCGGGCAAGTCAACCAAAGTCCATACTTTGTTCTCATACATGGATACCATATCAGATTTCATGGCCTCAAGCCATTTTGCGGAACCTGGGCTCATCATCGCTTCCTCATAGTTCATAGGTTCGTCATGGTCAAGTAACATGACCTCCACAATAGGATTACCGTACCACCCTAGTGCGGATCTTACTCTGGTTGACCTACGAGGTTCGGTAGTAAATTGATCAGAAGTTTCATGATCATCATCATTGGCTTCCTCACTAATTGGTGCAGGAATCACTGGAACCGATTTCTGTGATGAACTACTTCCGAATAAGGGAGAAGGTACAATTACCTCATCAAGTTCTAATTTCCTCCCACTCACTTCTTTCGAGAGAAACTCCTTCTCTAGAAAGGATCCATTCTTAGCAACGAATATCTTGTCTTCGGATCTGTGATAGAAGGTGTACCCAACAGTCTCCTTTCGGTATCCTATGAAGACACATTTCTCCGATTTGGGTTTGATCTTATCAGGTTGAAGTGTTTTCATGCAAGCATCACAGCTAGAAACTTTAAGAAACGACAACTTGGGTTTCTTGCCAAACCACAGTTCATATGGTGTCGTCTAAACAGATTTCAATGGTGCCCTATTTAACGTGAATGCAACCGTCTCTAAAGCATTACCCAAAATGATAGCGGTAAATCAGTAAGAGACATCATAGATCACACCATATCTAATAAAGTGCGGTTATGATGTTCGGACACACCATTACGCTGTGGTGTTTGTCGGCGTTCTGGGAACGGGGGTCCCCAGACTTGCCTGCCTGCGGCCTGCGGCGTGGCTCGAAGGGGGGCCCAGCACGGCCTATCTTCATCAACACAGACTCAAGACCCTCGCGAGGGGCCAAGCCTCGCGGGGCGGATGACGCGGAGCTTCCTTAGGCACGGCCTCACCAAGCTGGCTCGCGAGGAGGCGGAGAGATCAAGGCGGGGTACCTCACGAGGTGCCCGTGACGCAAGCCATGACGACCAAAGGCGCCAGGCGGGCGCCAGCCGCGCAGTGTCCTCCTTTCCTCTTTGGTGCAAAGGGGGAAAGCGCAGCCGCGGAGTACCGAAGCATCAGGCAAAGGTTGCCATTTCGGTGCAACGAGACCAAGACCAGGAGGACTGCAAGATGGAGGTCATCATGGAGCCCAAGACGGCGTCACCACCAGAGCTTTGTGCAGGCGAAGACTACTTTTGTCAGGATAGCTGGTACTAGCTGTCCCCCTTAAAATTAGCCCGCCATTGTTGGCTCCCTTCCCGCTCGATATTTGGGAAGAGGACCAGGGCCTCTATAAATAGGGCCAGCCACCCACAGGGTAGGGGATCGGATCGAAATCAGAGAGAGAGAAGGGTGACTGAACTCCTCCTAGTAGTTCGTCCCCCCAGCCAAGAACAGACCCTCGCGAGGCTGTTCTTCCCTGTATTGTTCATCATCATCAGCCCAAGAGGTAATCCACCACACCACACACTGGAGTAGGGTATTACACCACAATGGTGGCCCAAACCAGTATAAACCCTGTGTCTCTTGTGTTGTTATTTCCATAGCTTAGATCTTAGCGAGGCGGAGGGGTGCAGGTAGGTAGAAGGCGAAATCTCTGCGCGCACCCTAGTGTTCGAACCTCTAGGTCTGCCAGAACCCGAAATCCGACAGTGTTCGAACCTCAAGGGTCTGCCGGAACCCGAAATCCGACATTTGGCGCGCCAGGTAGGGGTGCGCCGGAATCCACCTTCTACCGCTTCGTGCCCCGTCGCGTCGTCATCGCCATGTCCGGCGACCAGGCGAGCAACCCAGATCCATGGGCGGCGTGGCCCGCCCGCGCAGAGCCGCTCGCCTCGGGCGACCCCGTGCCCCAGGCAGCTCGCGGTCCGCAGGGTGCTGCGGGCCGCGGGCGACGCGTACAGGCTTCGACAGCTCTCACACCGCGGTAGGCGCGGTCAGCAGCAAGGGCCTCCAATCACGCCGCGACCACGACACTGTACACCCGCCGGGAGCAAGCGAACTCGAGGGCCGCGCTCACGGTGGCCCGAGAGCTGCTGTAGTGCAGGTTGCTGGAGGGCGGCCGCGACGTGCTGCTGGAGCGGGTGGCAGAGCTCCTGGGCTTCGCCGCCCCGGGGGCTCACCCCTTCTGCACCCAGCTCCCATCTCAAGCCCAGGGCGGCCCGCGCGGGGGCTCCGCGCGCGCCCGCAGGCCCCAAGGCTATTCCAACAGCAGCGAAGCTGTCGGCACCGGACCGGCGGCGGTGCTGCCCCCGCTCCCGGTCCGCGAAGAAGAAGGATGCGACGCGACCCACGGCACCAGTGGGCAGCCGCGCTACCACCCCACGGTGGGTGCGTCAAGCAGAGCTGCGTGGCACGAGGAGCACTACGGCACAGCCTTCGGGATGACGGCGCCAGAAGAATACCAGCCCCTCATGATGGACCAAGGACACCCTCACGAGGGCGAACAAGGCTCGCTCCTCAGCCCAAGTTGGGGGGACGAGGTGCCAGAAGCTGAGCCCTTCCAGGAGTCCCGGGACAGTCCCACTGGACACGCTGGAGGCAACGATTATCGGGTACCGCTAATTCTTCAGGAGCAGGCATACGCTAACCATGGATCGCAGGAGGTGCAGGTCGCCACAGCGAGCAGCTACCCCGCTCCCATAGTCTCCTACCCCTCGGGAGGAGGGCGCAGGGGGCTGCAGGAGAGGGGCCGAGATCCGACATCACCACCGCGGCATTCGGAGCAAGGTGTTCTCAGGAGGTAGGCCCTCTGCTGGGGAGGTGCCTCAGGGCCTGCCCCTGGAGGAGGACCCGTGGTCGTCGAGGGAACCGCTGGCGACTGCTCTACCCCATCGGCGGCGTCCTGGTTTCCGGTCGTCGTTGATGGCACTAGAGTGTGGCGCAATGCGGGGCCCTCGTCTGGCGATATGAAGCAAGGCCGGTACCTATGAAGAAGGCCCAGTGCCTGTGAAGCTCGCCGCCTCGTGACACTCTCACGTAATAATGAGTGGGGCTGTACACGCCCCAGAGTCTCAGGGGTGCCGGCCTCAGGCTCTGGGGCTCCCTCCCACACCAAGTGGCAGCACTTAGCTCCGCGCTGGTGAGAAGACGTCCAAGACTAGATTAGGTGCCGGACGCGGCCTTTGTCTGCTTTCATTGCTTTTCCCTTTGGTTGTCGCTTTTCCCCGCTGGATTCAAGTTGGATTCAAATTTGAGATTTGCGTGTGTTTGGGGAAGGGGTGCTTAGTCTCGTTCGAACAATTTCTCGCGTTTTGGTTACCACTTCGCCTCAGCTGCCTCCCCTCGTGAGCCCCTCGCGAGCTGGGTCAGGCCTAGCTTGCACGCAGCTCAGACTGCCGCCGCCGCGTCCTCTCAGGAGGGTGTTTTATTGCAGATCCTATGGATTCAGTCAGGGAACACTCAGGACACCACAGCCTCCCACAGGCTACCTCAGGGCCAGCACGGGACAAAGATAAACTAGCCGACCAGCGCGTCGCTTAAGCCAACCACTTGGCGCGGGCGCATGGGCAATGTAGCGTCTACTAATACGATGAACACAAGTTTTACATAAGGGGCTCCCCCTCCAAAATGCTCTCACCGCCATCAGGCCAAAACCTGAGTTCTATTCATGCAGGGTAAGGAAGCAGGAACGATGCACAATCAATAGGATAAATCCCCCAATGCGTCCTCAGGAGCACCACCCGAGCCGTTGCTGGTGTCGCTGAACTCGCCATCGCTGTCCGCGTCGCCGCCAGCGGCGTCAGGGCCGTTCACCACACTGCCCTCGTCGACAGCCACGATCACGCCATCGTTGTCTAAAGCGAAGGCCTTGATAAGAGCATCCACGTTGTCTTCCACCCAGTGCGCCAGATCGTCTCGGACGGCCTGGGGGACTAGGGCGATGGCGGCGTCGAAATTGAAGTGGGGATCCATGTTCCGGAGATGGCTGAAGACGGGAGAATAGGCGCGCCCGAGCAGGGCGCGGCTCCTCTCCTCCACCAACCTGTCAGCCCTGACCGACCGCGCCTCCAGCTGCGTCACCACGTCAGTGAAGAACTGAAGATTGCCGGCGTAGTTGACTGCGTGCGGCTTGCCAACAACCGCCTCGCAGATGTTGCCCAAGGCTGCGTTGGCTCTCTCCCGGAGCGTGGTGAGCATGGGGCCGTGCTCATGCTCCAGGATCCGCCGGCTGACGTATCTCGTCCGCATTCTGGCGCGCAACGACCTCAGCCTCCTCCACCCGCTGGCGAAGAAGGAGCACCTCGGCCTGGGAGGTGGTTAACTCACCTTGCGCCACCTCAAGGGCGGCCCGGAAAGCATCAGCCCCCGCGTCGCTTCCTCCAGCTTGGCCCTCAAGGCAGCAGTCCTGCCTTCAGCCTCGGCCCGGATCAACCCCAGCTTCTCCTCGAACTCGTGCTCGAGGTTCAAATGCGCCATCGCCACCCGACGTCCGACCTCCTCCAGGAAACGGGCTTCCTGTGCAGCGACATCATCCTCCACCTGCGTCACCAAGCGCTCCCTCGTCTCCAGACGCTCATACTCGCGGGTACGTTCGGCGGCTTCCAGCGTCAGCGCCTCCTCACGCTTCTGGAGCTCTGCTGAGTCGCCAGAGGCCACCTTCATCGACGCGAGGGCTGCCTCGCGCAGCTCCACCTGCTCCTCCAGTGAGTGGCACCAGGCCAGGAGCTCCCGAGCCCGCTCCTCCGCCGCTGTTCGCCGCCGGTCAGCTTCCCAGGCCTCCTCGGCGGCCCAAGATCGGGCCTCCCGAGAGGCCACCAGCGACGCCTTGGCCTCTGCGTCGTCAAGATCACGCTGACGGCGCGCAAGGGCGATGGCGCCCTCCAGCTCGCGCCTCTCTGCAGCCAGGCGCAGGCCCTCGGCCTCAAGGCGCGCGTCTTCATCAGCAAGCTCCTCACCAAGCAGGCTCACCGCGTCAGCCGCCCTTCGAAGGAATCCTTGGCGGAGAGCGCGACGCTCCCGAGCCCGCTCGAGCATGTCTTCCACACCATCATCTGCCCCAAGCAAGCGCCGGGGGCCACGAATCAGCACTCCCCCTCTGGGCAAGGGGCTGGGGGCTGGCACCCTCGTGATGGCCGGGCACGCCACGCCAGAAGCCCGGCCTGGAGCCAGCCCGTCCCCAAGTGAAGAGCGCAGGGAGCGCCTCAGCCAATCGCAGTCCACGACCAGGCGAGAAGCCCACGACAGGCTGGATATGCCACGAGAAGGCCCGCGAAGGAGGGGATGCATAGCAATGAGAGGGGAGAGTGTGTCTACGTACCCTCGTAGACCGAAAGCAGAAGCGTTTAGTAACGCGGTTGATGTAGTCAAACATCTTCGTGATCCAACCGATCCAAGTACCAAACGCATGTCACCTCTGTGATCAGCACACGTTCAGCTCGGTGACGTCCCTCGTACTCTTAATCCAGCTGAGGCCGAGGGAGAGTTCCGTCAGCACGACAGCGTGGTGACGGTGATGATGAAGTTACCGATGCAAGGCTTCGCCTAAGCACTACAACGATATGACCGAGGTGTATAACTGTGGAGGGGGGCACCGCACATGGCTAAAAGATCAACTTGTGTGTCTATGGGGTGCCCCCTAGCCATGTATATAAAGGAGGGGAGGGAATAGGTGGCCGGCCCTAAGGGGGCGTGCCATGTGTGGGGAATCCTACTAGGATTCCCTAGTCCAAGTAGGATTCCCCTCCTCTTTCCTATTTCTAGTAGGATAAGGAGGAGAGAAGGAAAGGGGGGCCGCCCCCAACCCTAAACGAATTCGGATTGGGCTTGGGGGGGGGGGGGCGCCACTCCTTGCCCGGCCTCCTCTCTTCCACTACTAGGCCCATGAGGCCCAATAACTTCCCGGGGGGGGGGGGGTCCGGTAACCCCCGGTACTCCGAAACTCATCCGAAACGACCCGAACCATTCCGGTGTCCGAATGTAACCTTCCAATATATGAATCTTTATGTCTCGACCATTTAGAGAATCCTCGTCATGTCTATGATCTCATCCGGGACTCCGAACAACCTTCGGTCATCAAATCACATAACTCATAATACAAATTGTCATCAAACGTTAAGCGTGCGGACCATACGGGTTCGAGAACTATGTAGACATGACCGAGACACATCTCCGGTCAATAACCAATAGTGGAACCAAGATGCTCATATTGGTTCCTACATATTCTACGAAGATCTTTGTCGGTCAAACCGCATAACAACATACGTTGTTCCCTTTGTCATTGGTATGTTATTTGCCCGAGATTCGATCGTCGGTATCATCATACCTAGTTCAATCTCGTCACCGGCAAGTCTCTTTACTCGTTCCTTAATGCATCATCTCGTGTCTAACTCATTAGACACATATCTTGCAAGGCTCATAGTGATGTGCATTACCGAGAGGGCCAAGAGATACCTCTCCGATACACGGAGTGACAAATCCTAATCTTGATCTATGCCAACTCAACATACACCATTCGAGACACCTGTAGAGCATCTTTATAATCACCCAGTTACGTTGTGATGTTTGATAGCACACAAGGTGTTCCTTCGGAATTCGGGAGTTGCATAATCTCATAGTCTGAGGAACATGTATAAGTCATGAAGAAAGCAATAACAGAAAAACTAAACGATCATTATGCTAAGATAACGGATGGATCTTGTCCATCACATCATTCTCTAATGATGTGATCCCGTTCATCAAATGACAACACATGTCTATGGCTAGGAAACTTAACCATCTTTGATTAACGAGCTAGTCAAGTAGAGGCATACTAGGGACATTCTGTTTGTCTATGTATTGACACATGTACTAACTTTCCGGTTAATACAATTCTAGCATGAATAATAAACATTTATTATGATATAAGGAAATATAAATAACAACTTTATTATTGCCTCTAGGGCATATTTCCTTCACATGCTCACTCGTTGAGCTATTCTCCTGCATCTTGTAGGCAAAGTACTTGTCAGAGGTCTCATACTCTCAACACGGGCATGAGTCTGAAATACTCTTGGAACATATCATATGCTGTGTGGCGTTCAAAACGTTTTTGAAGTCCTGGTTCTAAGCCGTAAAGCATGGCGCACTAAACTATCAAGTAGTCAACATACTGAGCTTGTCAAACGTTCATAACGTCTGCATTTGCTCCTGCAATAGGTCTATCACCTAGCGGTGCATCAAGGACATTATTCTTCTGTGCAGCAATAAGGATAATCCTCATATCACAGACCCAATCCGCATCATTGCTACTATCATATTTCAACTTAGTTTTCTCTAGGAATGTATCAAAAACATAGGGGAGCTACAACGTGAGCCATTGATCTACAACATAGATATGCAAATACTATCAGACTAAGTTCATGATAGATTAAGTTCAATCAATCATATTACTTAAGAACTCCCACTTAGATGGACATCCCTCGAGTCATCTAAATGATCACATGATCCATATTGATAGCGGCTTGAGGCTACGTCGGTATTTCCCCAAAGAGGAAGGGATGATGCAGCACATCGACGGTAGGTATTTCCCTCAGTGATGAAACCAAGGTTATCGAACCAGTAGGAGGACCAAGCAACAACACATAAACGACACCTGCACACAAATAACAAATACTTGCAACCCGACGTGTAAAAGGGGCTGTCAATCCCTTTCAGGTAACGTCGCCAGAAATTGGCAAATAGACGTGAGAGAGTTGTAAATACTAATAGATCGAACGGCAAATAAAATAAATAAGAATAAATTGGGACAATGTATTTTTGTATTTTTGGTTTAATAGATCTGAAAATAAAAGCCAAGGAAAATAGATCGCAAAGGCAAATAATATGAGATAGAGACCCGGGGTCCGTAGTTTTCATTAGTGGATTCTCTCGAGAAAAATAACAAATGATGGGTAAACAAATTACTGTTGGGCAATTGATAGAACTTCAAATACTCATGACGATATCCAGGCAATGATCATTATATAGGCATCACGTCCAAGATTAGTAGACCGACTCCTGCCTGCATCTACTACTATTACTCCACACATCGACCGCTATCTAGCATGCATCTAGTGTATTAAGTTCATGGAGAAACGGAGTAATGCAATAAGAATGATCACATGATGTAGACAAGATCTATTTATGTAGAAATAGACCCCATCGTTTTATCCTTAGTAGCAACGATAAATACGTGTCGGTTCCCCTTCTGTCACCGGGATCAAGCATCGTAAGATCGAACCCACTACAAAGCACCTCTTCCCATTGCAAGATAAATAGATCAAGTTGTCCAAACAAAACCCAAATATTGGAGAATAAATACAAGGCTATAAGCAATCATGCATATCAGAGATCAAATAAACTCAAATAACTTTCATGGATAAAAAGAGATAGATCTGATCATAAACTCAAAGTTCATCGGATCCCAACAAACAATTCGCAAAAAGAGTTACATCATATGGATCTTCAAGAGACCATTGTATTGAGAATCAAACGAGAGAGAGGAAGCCATCTAGCTACTAACTACAAACCCAAAGGTCTACAAAGAACTACTCACGCATCATCGGAGAGGCACCAATGGAAGTGGTGAACCCCTCCGTGATGGTGTCTAGATTGGATGTGGTGGTTCTGGACTCTGTGGCGTCTGGAATTGATTTTCGTCAAATCCTCTAGGGTTTCTGGAATATTGGGGTATTTATAGAGTAAAGAGGCGGCCTACGGGGCACCCGAGGTGGGCACAACCCACCAGGACGGGCCTGGGCCTCCAGGCGCGCCCTGGTGGGTCGTGCTTCCCTCGGAGCAGCCCCCAGGTGCTTCTTCGGCCCATTGGTTGTCTTCTGGTCGAAAAAAATCCATAAAAAGTTTTGCTACGTTTGGACTCCGTTTGATATTGATTACATGCTATGTAAAAAAATATGCAAAAAACAGCAACTGGCACTTGGCACTATGTCAATAGGTTAGTACCAAAAAATGATATAAAATGACTATAAAATGATTATAAAACATCCAAGATTGATAATATAACAACATGGAACAATCAAAAATTATAGATACGTTGGAGATGTATCAGCTTCCCCAAGCTTAATTCCTGCTCGTCGTCGAGTAGCTAAATGATAAAAACATAAATTTTAATGTGGAATGCTTCCTAACATGTCATATCATATTCTTTTCTTTATAGCATGGACATTTGGACTTTTATATTGTTCAAAGCAATAGTCTAGTTTTGACATGATAACTTAAATACTAAAGCATATCAACAAGCAACCATGTCTTTCAAAATATCAATGCTAAAATAAGCTATCCCTAGCCCATCATGCTCAATCATTGATCCATTCATGAAACACACTCGCATCTTAACTACACACAATGATCAAGTACGATCATAGTGCCTCCTAGTTGGTACTTTTATAAGTTATGATGGAGACTCAAATTCAAAAATAAAAATTTGCATAAAGTAAAAGAAAGGCCCTTCACAAAGGGAAGTAGGGCTTTGTAGAGGTGCCAGAGCTCAAGGAGAAAATTGAGAGATAAAAACATTTTGAGAGGCATACTTTTCCCACCAACAAAAACGACTTAGAGTTCCCAACACTTTCCATAATAGATATATCTTAGGCGGTTCCCAAACAGAAATTAAAGTTTATTCCTTTTTCCACCATACTTTCACTTTCCATGGCTAACCATATCCATGGGTGCCTTCCACACCAACACTTTCCAAGGAATTTATTATTTGACAACATAAAGTAAATTCATTTTTCATTTCGGGATTGGGCATCCCTAATACCTTTGCCTTACTCTCGTGCAATGACAAGTGAATAACCACTCATCGTGAGAATAACACATCTAGCATGGAAAATATTAGCTACCCTCACCGCCTCGCGAGCGGTACGAGCACACAAAAGAGAAGTTTATTTTGAATATTAGAGACGTCAATAGGTTAGTACCAAAAATGATATAAAATGACTATAAAATGATTATAGAACATCCAAAATTGATAATATAACAACATTGAACAATCAAAAATTATAGATACGTTGGAGACGTATCACATTGAAAGTGCTAGTTATCGACTAGAGGGGGGGTGAATAGGCAATTTTTATGAAAGTCTTCAAAACACGGGGGCTTTGAAGACAAACGGTAGAAATGAACCTATTGGTATGCAGCGGAAGGTAGACTATAGTAGACAAGCCATAGTCAAGATTGCAATGAAGTGAAAGCATGAAGACTGTCAGCAGCTGATGTCTACTACACAACCTTCTTCTTGTAGACATTGCCGGGCCTCCAAGTGCAGAGGTTTGTAGGACAGTAGCAAATTTCCCTCAATTGGATGACCTAAGGTTTATCAATCCGTGGGAGGCGTAGGATGAAGATGGTCTCTCTCAACCCTGCAACCAAATAACAAAGAGTCTCTTATGTCCCCCACAAACCCAATACAATGGTAAATTGTATAGGTGCACTAGTTTGGTGAAGAGATGGTGATACAAGTGCAATATGGATGGTAGATAAAGGTTTTTGTAATATGAAAATATAAAAACAGCAAGGTAACTAATAATAAAAGTGAACACAAACGGTATTGCAATGCTTTGAAACAAGGCCTATGGTTCATACTTTCACTAGTGCAAGTTCTCTCAACAATAATAATATAATTGGATCATATAACTATCCCTCGACATGCAACAAAGAGTCACTCCAAAGTCACTAATAGCGGAAAACAAACGAAGAGATTATGGCAGGGTACGAAACCACCTCAAAGTTATTCTTTATGATCGATCTATTCAAGAGTTCATACTAGAATAAAACCTTAAGACACCAATCAACCAAAACCCTAATGTCACCTAGATACTCCAATGTCACCTCAAGTATCCGTGGGTATGATTATACGATATGCATCACACAATCTCAGATTCACCTATTCAACCAACACAAAGAACTTCAAAGAGTACCCCAAAGTTTCTACCGGAGAGTCAAGACGAAAACGTGTGCCAACCCCTATGCATAAGTTCATGAGGTCACGGAACTCGCAAGTTGATCACCAAAACATACATCAAGTGGATCACGTGATATCCCATTGTCACCACAGATAAGCACATGCAAGACATACATCAAGTGTTCTCAAATCCTTCAAGACTCAATCCGATAAGATAACTTCAAAGGGAAAACGCAATCCATTACAAGAGAGTAGAGGGGGAGAAACATCATAAGATCCAACTATAATAGCAAAGCTCACGATACATCAAGATCGTGCCGAATCAAGAACACGAGAGAGAGAGAGATCAAACACATAGCTACTGGTACGTACCCTCAGCCCCGAGGGTGAACTACTCCCTCCTCGTCATGGAGAGAGCCGGGATGATGAAGATGGCCACTGGAGAGGGATTCCTCCATCCGGTAGGGTGCCGGAACGGGCCTAGATTGGTTTTCGGTGGCTACGGAGGCTTCTGGCGGAGGAACTCCCGATCTAGGTTTCTTTCTAGAAGTTTTAGTATATATAAGAGGTTTTGGTGTCGAGAACAAGTCAGGGGGGTCTCTGGGCTGTCCACGAGGTAGGGAGGCGCGCCCAGGGGGTGGGCGCGCCCCCCACCCTCGTGGGCAGCCCGGGACTCTTCTGGCCCAACTCTTTTACTCCATGTCCTTCTTCTGGTCCAAAATAAGTTCTGTGAAGTTTCAGGTCAATTGGACTCCGTTTGGTTTTCCTTTTTCGCGATACTCAAAAACAAGGAAAAAACAGAAACTAGCACTGGGCTCTAGGTTAATAGGTTAGTCCCAAAATTCATATAAAATAGCATATAAATGCATATAAAACATCCAAGGTTGATAATATAATATCATGGAACAATAAAATATTATAGATACGTTGGAGATGTATCAAGCATCCCCAAGCTTAATTCCTGCTCGTCCTCGAGTAGGTAAATGATAAAAACAGAATTTTTGATGTGGAATGCTACCTAACATATTTTTAAATGTAATTCTCCTTATTGTGGCAAGAATATTCAGACCCGAAAGATTCAAGACAAAAGTTTAATATTGGCATAAAAATAATAATACTTCAAGCATACAAACTAAGCAATTATGTCTTCTCAAAATAACATGGCCAAAGAAAGCTTATCCATACAAAATCATATAGTTTGTGTATGCTTCATTTTCGTCAGACAAAAATGCTCCCATCATGCACAACCCCGATGACAACCAAGCAATTGTTTCATACTTTAGTAATCTCAAACTTTTTTCAACTTTCACGCAATACATGAGCGTGAGCCATGGACATAGCACTATGGGTGGAATAGAATATAATGATGAGGGTTGTGTGGAGAAGACAAAAAAGGAGAAAGTCTCACATTGACGCGGCTAATCAACGGGCTATGGAGATGCCCATCAATTGATGTCAATGCAAGGAGTAGGGATTGCCATGCAACGGATGCACTAGAGCTATAAGTGTATGAAAGCTCAACAAAGAAAACTAAGTGTGTGTGCATCCAACTTGCTTGCTCACGAAGACCTAGGGCATTTGAGGAAGCCCATTGTTGGAATATACAAGCCAAGTTCTATAATGAAAAATTCCCACTAGTATATGAAAGTGACGAAACAAGAGATTCTCTATCATGAAGATCATGGTGCTACTTTGAAGCACAAGTGTGGAAAAAGGATAGTAGCATTGTCCCTTCTTATTTTATATTTTTTTCTTTTTTATTTGGCCTTTCCTTTCTTTTTTTTATTTGGCCTTTCATTTTTTCTTATTTTTTTTGGGACAATGCTTTATTAATGATGATCATCATACTTCTATTTATTTACAGCCCAAAGATTACAACTCGATACTAGAACAAAATATGACTCTATATTCATGCCTCCGATGGTGTACTGGGACGGGCAATGAATCAAGAGTGACATGTATGATAAATTATGCATGGTGGCCTTGCCACAAATACGATGTCAACTACATGATCATGCAAGGCAATATGACAATGATGATGTGTGTCATGATGAACGGAACGGTGGAAAGTTGCATGGCAATATATCTCGGAATGGCTATGGAAATGCCATAATAGGAAGGTATGGTGGCTGTTTTGAGGAAAATATAAGGAGGTTTATGTGTGACAGAGCATATCATATCACGGGGTTTGGATGCACCGGCGAAGTTTGCACCAACTCTCGAGGTGAGAAAGGGCAATGCACGGTACCGAAGAGACTAGCAATGATGGAAGGGTGAGAGTGCGTATAATCCATGGACTCAACATTAGTCATAAAGAACTCACATACTTATTGCAAAAATCTACAAGTCATCAAAAACCAAGCACTATGTGCTCCTAGGGGGATAGATTGGTAGGAAAAGACCAACGCTCGTCCCCGACCGCCACTCATAAGGAAGGCAATCAAAGAAACGCCTTATGCTTCAAATTTGTCACACAACGGTTACCATTTGTGCATGCTACAGGACTTGCAAACCTCAACACAAGTATTTCTCAATTTCACAATTACTCAACTAGCACAACTCTAATATCACCATCTTTATATCTCAAAACAATTATCAAGTATCAAACTTCTCATAGTATTCAATGCACTTTCTATGAAAGTTTTTATTATATCCCTCTTGGATGCCTATCATATTAGGACTAGTTTCATAACCAAAGCAAACTACCATGCTGTTCTAAAAGACTCCCAAAATAATATAAGTGAAGCATGAGAGTTCATCTATTTCTTCAAAATAAAACCACCGCCGTGCTCTAAAAGGATAAAAGTGAAGCTGTAGAGCAAATGACAAACTACTCCGAAAGATATAAGCGAAGCACAATGAGTAGTTGAATAATTATGTAACTATGTGAATACTCTCTAACATTTAAGAATTTAAAATCTTGGTATTTTATTCAAACAGAAATAAAAACAAAATAAAGTAAAATGACACTCTAAGCAAAACACATATCATGTGGTGAATAAAAATATAGCTCCAAGTAAAGTTACCGATGAAAAAAGACGAAAGAGGGGATGCCATCCGGGGCATCCCCAAGTTTAGGCTCTTGGTTGTCCTTGAATATTACCTTGGGGTGCCTTGGGCATCCCCAAGCTTAGGCTCTTTCCACTCCTTATTCCATAGTCCATCGAATCTTTACCTAAAACTTGAAAACTTCACAACACAAAACTTAACAGGAAACTCGTAAGCTCCGTTAGTAAGAAAATAAATCACCACTTAAGTACTGTTGTGAACTCATTCTAAATTCATACTGGTGTAATATCTACTGTATTACAACATCTCTATGGTTCATACCCTCTGATACTACTCATAGATTCATCAAAATAAGCAAACAACACAATGAAAACAGAATTTGTCAAAAATAGAGCAGTCTGTAGTAATCTGTATCAAACGTATACTTCTGTAACTCAAAAATTCTTAAATAAACTGCTGTATGTGAGGAATTTGTCTATTAATCATCTGAAAAAAGAATCAACCTAGTCGCACTCTCCAGTAAAAAATGGCAGCTAATCTCGTGAGCGCAAAAGTTTCTGTTTTTTACAGCAAGATCGCAAAGACTTCACCCAAGTCTTCCCAAAGGTTCCACTTGGCACAAACACTAATTAAAACATAAAACAACATCTAAACAGAGGCTAGATGAATTATTTATTACTAAACAGGAGCAAAAAGCAAAGAACCAAAAATAAAATTGGGTTGCCTCACAACAAGCTCTATCGTTTAATGCCACTAGCTAGGCATGATGATTTCAATGATGCTCACATAAAAGATAAGAATTGAAACATAAAGAGAGCATCATGAATAATATGACAATCAAATTAAGTCTAACCCACTTCCTATGCATAGGGATTTTGTGAGCAAACAACTTGTGGGAACAAGAATCAACTTGCATAGGAAAGCAAAACAAGCATAACTTCAAGATTTTCAACATGTAGAGAGGAAACTTGACATTATTGAGATACATAGAAGCATATAATCCTCCCTCATAATAAATTTCAGTAGCATCATGAATGAATTCAACAATATAACCATCACATAAAGCATTCTTTTCATGACCTACAAGCATAGAAAAATTACTATTCTCCACATAAGCAAAATTCTTCTCATTCGGAATAGTGGGAGTATCATAAGAAACTCGAATACTATAATTTTTTCCACATTAAAAGAGTAATGTTCAGAAAAAGGGTAATCATAATCATGACATGTTTTGTAAATATAATCATTACTACTTTTCATAGCATAAGTGTCATCACAATAATCATCATAAGTAGCAACCTTGTTCTCATCATAATCAATTGAAACCTCTTCCAAGATAGTGAAATCATTACTAAATAAAGTTATGAACGCTCCAAATCCACTTTCATAATTGTCACAATAAGATTCATCACCCTCCAAAATAGTGGGATCATTACTTCCTAAAGTTGACACTCTTCCAAACCCACTTTCATCAATATAAGCATCATAAATAGGAGGCATGTTATCATCATAGTAAATTTGCATATTAAAACTTGGGAGGTTAAACATATCATCTATAAAACATAGAATCTCCAAGCTTGGGACAAACATTAATTGAAGAAAATAAATTCTCAAACATGCCATTCTCATCAAACATAGCATCCCCAAGCTTGGGCCTTTTAGTATCATAAGCATAATCACTCTCATCATTGATAGTATGGATAGCACCAATAGTATAGCAATTATCATAATCACAATGAGTGATAGGAGCAACATCATTTGGGAGGGATACCTCTTTACCTTTACTTCTCCGTCTTTTCTTTTTCTTCTTCACATTGAGTATGGGTTTAACCCTCTTTTTGGAGCTCCTTCTTAATGAGATTGGTTGAATAGAAGGCTCCTCCTCGTTACCCGATTCATCATAAGAAATAATAGGAGGATATTGGGAAGTCTATCCCCTTTCATTACTATTCTCTTCATATTGTATTGGTTTTCTAGACTTTATGTAATTGACAATATAAGGATTCTCAATGCAATTCACCGCACAATACATATAAATTTCCTCTAGATCGAAATCAAGAACTTTATCAAGGGCAAATTCTGGAATATCCTTAGTTATACGTTGATACGTCCATTTTGCATCATGCTTCTATATTGATATTTATTGCATTATGGACTGTTATTACACATTATGTCACAATACTTATGCCTATTCTCTCTCATTTTACAAGGCTTACATGAAGAGGGGGAATGCCAGCAGCTGGAATTCTGGGCTGGAAAAGGAGCAAATATTAGAGACCTATTCTGCATAGGTCCAAAAGTCCTAAAACTCCACGGAAGTTATTCTCAGAATATATAAAAAAATACTGAGCAAAGAAAGCACCAGAGGGGGACCACCCACTAGCCACGAGGGTGGGGGGCGCGCCCCCTGCCTCGTGGGCCCCCTGGTGGCCCTCCGATGCCCATCTTTGGCTATATGGAGTCTTTCGTCCGAGAAAAAAAATCATAAGCAAGCTTTCGGGAAGAAACTCCGCCGCCACGAGACGTAACCTTGGCGGAACCAATCTAGGGCTCCGGTGGAGCTGTTCTGCCGGGGAAACTTCCCTCCGGGAGGGGGAAATCCTCACCATCGTCA
Source organism: Triticum aestivum (assembly GCF_018294505.1). Lineage (NCBI taxonomy): Eukaryota > Viridiplantae > Streptophyta > Magnoliopsida > Poales > Poaceae > Triticum > Triticum aestivum. Next base: position 506,777,806 of record NC_057797.1, read on the forward strand.
TCACCAACGATCCTCTCATCGGGAGGGGGTCAATCTCCATCAACATCTTCACCAGCACCATCTCATCTCAAACCCTAGTTCATCTCTTGTATCCAATCTTTGTATCCAAACCTCAGATTGGTACCTGTGGGTTGCTAGTAGTGTTGATTACTCCTTGTAGTTGATGCTAGTTGGTTTACTTGGTGGAAGATCATATTTTCAGATACATTATGCATATTAATACCCCTCTGATTATGAACATGAATATGCTTTGTGAGTAGTTACGTTTGTTCCCGAGGACATGGGAGAAGTCTTGCTATTAGTAGTCATGTGAATTTGGTATTCGTTCGATATTTTGATGAGATGTATGTTGTCATCCCTCTAGTGGTGTCATGTGAACGTCGACTATATGACACTTCACCATTGTTTGGGCCTAGAGGGAGGCATTGGGAAGTAATAATTAGATGATGGGTTGCTAGAGTGACAGAATCTTAAACCCTAGTTTATGCGTTGCTTCGTAAGGGGCTGATTTGGATCCATATGTTTCATGCTATGGTTAGGTTTACCTTAATACTTCTGTTATAGTTGCGAATGCTTGCAATGGGGGTTAATCATAAGTGGGATGCTTGTCCAAGTAAGGATAGCACCCAAGCACCGGTCCACCCACATATTAGATTATCAAAGTACCGAAAGCGAATCATATGAACGTGATGAAAACTAGCTTGACGATAATTCCCATGTGCCCTCGGGAGCGCTTTCCTTTATATAAGAGTTTGTCCAGGCTTGTCCTTTGCTACAAAAAGGATTGGGCCATCTTGCTGCACCTTATTTACTTTTATTACTTGCTATTCGTTACAAATTATCTTATCACAAAACTATTTGTTACCGATAATTTCAGTGCTTGCAGAGAATACCTTGCTGAAAACCGCTTATCATTTCCTTCTACTCCTCATTGGGTTCGACACTCTTACTTATCGAAAGGACTATGATAGATCCCCTATACTTGTGGGTCATCAAGAATCTTTTCTGGCGCCGTTGCCGGGGGGTGAAGCGCCTTTGGTAGGTGGAATTTGGTAAGAAAAAAAAATTATATAGTGTGCTGAAATTTACTGTCACTTGTTACTATGTAACATAATCCTTTGAGGGGTTTGTTCGGGAAATCTCCACCTCGTCCGGAACCACAATTAGCTACCCTCAACCTACTGAACCCACTTAAATTTTTTACTTTAAAATTCCTTCTGGTATGATAGAGAAACTACTAGCTAATCCTTTTGCAGGAGATGGAACATTGCATCCGATTTACACTTAATCTATGTGGATGAAGTTTGTGGATTATTTAAGCTTGCGGGTATGCCCAATGATGTTATCAAGGAGAAGGTCTTACCTTTATATTTGAAGGGAGAGGCATTGACATGGTATAGGCTATGTGATGATATGGGATCATGGGACTACAAGCGATCGAAACTGGAATTTCATCAGAAGTTTTATCCTATGCATCTTGTTCATCGTGATCGTAATTATATATATAATTTTTGGCCTCATGAAGGAGAAAGCATCACTCAAGCTTTGGGGAGGCTTAAGTCAATGTTATATTCATGCCCCAATCATGAGCTCTCAAGAGAAATGATCATTCAAACATTTTATGCTCGATTTTCTCTCAGTAATCGCTCCATGCTTGATACTTCTTGTACTGACTCTTTTATGATGAAGACTTTTGAATTCAAATGGGATTTATTGGAAATAATTAAACGCAACTCTGAAGATTGGGATCTCGACGAAGGTAAGGAGTTAGGTATAGCACCTAAGTTTGATTGTGTTAAATCTTTTATGGATACCGATGCTTTCCGTGAATTTAGCACTAAATATGGACTTGACTCTGAGATAGTAGCTTCTTTCTGTGAATCATTTGCTACTCATGTTGATCTCCCTAAGGAGAAGTGGTTTAAATATAATCCTCCCATTTAAATAAAAGTAGTTGCACCTATTAAAGTTGAAGAAAAGGCTGTCACTTATAATGATCCTATTGTTCCTACTGCTTATGTTGAGAAACCACCTTTCCCTGTTAGAATAAAGCATCATGCTAAAGCTTCAACTGTAGTTAACAAAAGTAATATTAGGACACAAAAAACCCCTGAGAAAGTTAAAGTTGAACCTAATATTGTTATGGTTAAAGCTCTCTTGGCTGATAATATTGATGGGCATGTTATTTATTTTTGTGATGAGACTGCTAGAATTGCTAAACCTGATACTAAATAAACATAGACCTGTTGTAGGCATGCCTGATATTTCTATTAAAATAGGAGATCATTGCTATCATGGCTTATGTGATATGGGTGCTAGTGCAAGTGCAATACCCCATTCCTTATACAAAGAAATTATGCATGATATTGCACCTGCTGAGATAGAAGATATTGATGTTACCATTAAGCTTGCCAATAGAGATACTATTTCACCAATTGGGATTGTTAGAGATGTTGAAGTCTTGTGTGGGAAGGTTAAATATCCTGCTGATTTTCTTGTTCTTGGTTCCCCACAAGATAGCTTTTGTCCCATTATATTTGGTAGACCCTTCTTGAATACTGTTGATGCTAAGATAGACTGCAATAAGGATATTGTTTCCGTTGGTTTAGGGGATATGTCTCATGAGTTTAATTTTGCTAAATTTCGTAGACAACCCCGTGATGAAGAATTTCCTAGTAAAGATGAAATAATTGGTCTTGCTTCTATTGCCGTGCCTCTCACTGATCCTTTAGAATAATATTTGCTAGACAATGAAAATGATATGTTTATGAATGAAAGAAGGGAAATAGATGAAGTATTCTTTAAATAGGGACCTATTCTGAAACACAACTTGCATGTGGAAATCCTAGGGGATCCTCCTCCACCCAAGGGTGATCCCGTGTTTGAGCTTAAACCATTACCTGATACTCTTAAATATGCTTATCTTGATGAAAAGAAGATATATCCTGTTATTATTAGTGCTAGCCTTTCAGAGAAGGAGGAAGAGAAATTATTGAAAACTCTGAAGAAGCACCGTGCTGCTATTGGATATACTCTTGATGATCTTAAGGGCATTAGTCCCACTCTATGTCAACACAAAATAAATTTGGAGAAAGACGCCAAATGAGTTATTGATCACCAACGACGGCTAAATCCTAAGATGAAAGAAGTGGTAAGAAAGGAAATATTAAAGCTCCTTGAGGCAGGTATAATTTATCCCGTTGCTGATAGTCAGTGGGTAAGTCTTGTCCATTGTGTCCCTAAGAAGGGAGGTATTACTGTTGTTCCTAATGATAAAGATGAATTGATCCCACAAAGAATTATTACAGGTTATAGGATGGTAATTGATCTCCACAAATTAAATAAAGCTACTAAAAAAGATCATTACCCTTTGCCTTTTATTGATCAAATGCTAGAAAGATTATCCAAACATACACACTTTTGCTTTCTAGATGGTTACTCTGATTTCTGTCAAATACCTGTGTCAGCTGAGGATCAAGAAAAGACCACTTTTACTTGCCCTTTCGGTACTTTTGCTTATAGAAGTATCCCTTTTGGTTTATGTAATGCACCTGCTACCTTTCAAAGATGCATGATGGCTATATTCTTTGACTTTTGTGAAAAGATTTGTGAGGTATTCATGGATGATTTTTCCGTTTATGGATCCTCTTTTGACGATTGCTTGAGCAACCTTGACCGAGTTTTGCAGAGATGTGAAGAAACTAATCTCGTTTTGAATTGGGAGAAGTGCCACTTTATGGTTAATGAAGGCATTGTCTTGGGGCATAAAATTTCTGAAAGAGGCATTGAAGTTGACAAAGCTAAAGTTGATGCTATTGAAAAGATGTCGTGTCCTAAGGACATCAAAGGTATAAGAAGTTTTTTGGGTCATGCAAGTTTTTATAGGAGGTTCATTAAGGACTTTTCAAAAATCTCCCGGCCTATGACTAATCTATTACAAAAAGATATTCCTTTTGTCTTTGATGATGATTATGTAGAAGCATTCGAAGTACTTAAGAAAGTTTTGATTTCTGCACCTATTGTTCAGCCACCTGATTGGAATTTACCTTTTGAAATTATATGTGATGCTAGTGATTATGCTATAGGTGCTGTTCTAGGGCAAAGAGTTGATAAGAAATTAAATGTTATTCAATATGCTAGTAAAACTCTAGACAATGCCCAGAGAAATTATGCTACTACTGAAAGAATTTTTAGCAGTTGTATTTGCATGTGATAAGTTCAGACCTTATATTGTTGATTCTAAAGTAACTATCCACACTGATCATGCTGCTATTGAATATCTTATGGAAAAGAAAGATGCTAAACCTAGACTGATTAGATGGGTTCTCCTGCTACAAGAATTTGATTTGCATATCATTGATAGAAAGGGAGTTGAGAACCCCGTTGTAGACAACTTGTCTAGGTTAGAGAATGTTCTTGATAACCCACTACCTATTGATGATAGCTTTCTTGATGAACAATTAAATTTCATAAATGCTTCTCGTACTGCTCCATGGTATGCTGATTATGCTAATTATATTGTTGCTAAATTTATACCACCTAGTTTTACATACCAGCAAAAGAAAAAGTTCTTCTATTATTTAAGACATTACTTTTGGGATGACCCACATCTTTATAAAGAAGGAGTAGATGGTGTTATTAGACGTTGTGTACCTGAGCATGAACAAGAACATATCCTATGCAAGTGTCACTCTGAAGCCTATGGAGGACACCATGCTGGAGATAGAACTGCACATAAGGTATTGCAATCCGGTTTTCATTGGCCTACTCTCTTCAAGGATGCCCGTAAGTTTGTCTTGTCTTGTGATGAATGTCAAAGAATTGGTAATATTAGTAGACGTCAAGAAATGCCTATGAATTATTCACTTGTTATTGAACCATTTGATGTTTGGGGCTTTGATTATATGGGACTGTTTCCTTCCTCTAATGGGTATACACATATTTTAGTTGATGTTGATTACGTTACTAAGTGGGCAGAAGCTATTCCAACTAGTAGTGCTGATCATAACACCTCTATTAAGATGCTTAAAGAAGTTATTTTCCTGAGGTTTGGAGTCCCTAGATATTTAATGACTGATGGTGGTTCACATTTCATTCATGGTGCCTTTCGTAAAATGCTTGCTATGTATGATGTTAATCATAGAATTGCATCTCCTTATCACCCACAGTCTAGTGGTCAAGTAGAATTGAGTAATAGAGAGCTTAAATTAATTTTGCAAAAGACTGTTAATAGATCTAGAAAGAATTGGTCAAAGAAACTTGATGATGCATTATGGCCATATAGAACTGCATATAAAAATCCTATGGGTATGTCTCCGTATAAAATGGTTTATGGAAAAGCATGTCACTTACCCCTTGAACTAGAACATAAGGTATATTGGGCCATTAAAGAGCTCGACTATGACTTCAAACTTGCAGGTGAAAAGAGGTTATTTGACATTAGCTCACTTGATGAATGGAGAACCCAGGCCTATGAAAATGCCAAACTGTTTAAAGAAAAAGTTAAAAGATGGCATGACAAAAGGATACAAAAGCGTGAGTTTAATGTAGGTGATTATGTATTGCTATACAACTCTCGTTTGAGATTTTTTGCAGGCAAACTCCTCTCTAAATGCGAAGGTCCTTACGTCATCGAGGAGGTCTATCGTTCCGGTGCCATAAAAATCAACAACTTCGAAGGCACAAATCCAAAGGTAGTGAACGGTCAAAGATTCAAACATTATATCTCAGGTAATCCTATAAATGTTGAAACCAATATTATTGAAACCGTAACCCCGGAGGAATACATAAGGGACACTTTCCAAAACGTTTTAGACTCCAAAAAGGAATAGGTATGTGGTACGGTAAGTAAACCGACTCCAAAACAGTTCTAATGTCAATTTTTCTCCGTTTTGGAATATTTAGAAAAATGGGAAAATAAGAAGCAGTCCGGGAAGGACACAAGGCTTCCACGAGGGTGGGAGGTGCGCCCTACCCCCTGGGCGCGCCCCCTGCCTCGTGGGCACCTTGTGCGCTCTCCGGACTCCGTTTTCTTGCACGATACTTCTTTTGGTCGGTAAAAATTCATTATATAATCTCCCAAAGGTTTTGACCACCGTATCATGCAAATATCTCCATCTTTGTTTCGAGCTCATTTTCTGACAGATCTAGGTCACCATGTCGTCTTCAAGTGCCCCCAAGGACAAGTTCTTCGAGAAGGTCATCAACCCCTACCGCGCATAGGTGCTGCAACACCCTCAAACCATTGAGATGCGTGAGGGGTTGTTGCACATCTGCGATGTTGAGGGACCAAGGAGGACAGGAAGCATGGAGACAAGGCTCGAGGCAATGGAGCAACATGTTTTCAAGTGTCAGGAGATGGTGGAGCGTGGACTCGACTCCAATCACATAATGATCACGGAGTTCACCAACAACCACAAGCTGGATGTCAAGCACATTGGGGAGGCCATCTTCAAGCTTCATGAGAAAATCGAGCACCTCCAAGCCCAGATCTATGACCTGCAAAATCAAAACTGTGAGTATGAATATAGATTCAAGAGGATGAGTTTGGCTGCAGATTTAAGGATCCCGGAGACTCGATCATCCTTCTATGATGGTGAGCCTATGCCTTGGAAGAGGGACGACAAGCCTACATCATCAACAACTCCATCTCCTTCGCCGGCAAAAGAGACATAATCACATGGGTATGGGCACTTCCCTTGGCAATTGCCAAGCTTGGGGGAGTGCCCCGGTATCGTATCACCATCACTTTTACCTTTACCGTTTTTCTTAGTTCGATCCTTTTGATAGTATATTGGTCTAGTATAATAAAGTTTTAGTATGATCTAGTTGTGAGTTTTGCTTTATGATCCTTCTATGTAATCGAGTCCGTAAGCTATATATAATAAAGATTAGTATTGAGTCAAGGGCATGATTATTTTGCTATGATCTTGAGGGAATATAATAAAAGAGAAGAAATAAAAATAAATAAAGAGATCATATGGATCTTATGGAGAGTAATGAGCTCACATATAAAGAGTATGATGAATAAAAGTTGTTGAGAGTTGACAAACATAGTTTTGGTCATCGTTGCAATTAATAGGAAGTAATAAAGAAAGAGAGGTCTTCACATATAAATATACTATCTTGGACATCTTTTATGATTGTGAGCACTCATTAAAGTATGATATGCTAAAGAGTTGATGTTGGACAAGGAAGACAACGTAATGGGTTATGTTTTCTTACATCTGAGTTAAATTATATTGTCATGTATCATCCAACATGTTGAGCTTGCCTTTCCCTCTCATGCTAGCCAAGTTCTTTGCACCACGTAGAAATACTACTTGTGCTTCCAAATATCCCTAAACCCAGTTTTGCCATGAGAGTCCACCATACCTACCTATGGATTGAGTAAGATCCTTCAAGTAAGTTGTCATTGGTGCATGCAATAAAAAATTGCCTTCTAAATATGTATGACTTATTAATGTGGAGAAAATAAGCTTTATACGATCTTGTGATATGGAAGAAATAAAAGCGACAGACTGCATAATAAAGGTCCATATCACAAGTGGCAATATAAAGTGACATTCTTTTGCATTAAGATTTTGTGCATCCAACCATAAAAGTGCATGACAACTTTAGCTTCCCTATGCGAAGGGCCTATCTTTTACTTTTATCTTTGTCGGGGAAACTGATCCACGAACACCTATGGGGCCGGCGGACCGGGCCCCTTTCGGTTCGGCGGGGGGCGGAGATCGCACGAAGAGCAGATCGAGGCGAAGCACACGAGCAGTTTACCCAGCTTCGGAGCTCTCCGGAGAGACAACACTCCTACTGCCGCTTGTCTGGTTCTATTATGTTCTTGCTCGCGAGAGCTAAGTGTTTTCTGGCTCACGAATGAATCGAACCGAACCCCCTCTACGTTGCGCATGGGCCTCCTTTTATACGCTAAAGGGGTCACCGACAGGTGGCAACGCAGAGAAGGGTACAAATGTAAAAAGTGAGGTGGTTGGTACAGTTACTTGTACAGTGCACCCTACCTAACCCTGATGGCAGGGGACAAGGGCATTAAATGCCCGTCTGAGTCGCCCAAACAGTGCAGAAAAGGACCGTTAGGGGCGCCACCGTTCGCCACGATGGCGATCTTGTCAGCTTTGCATGCCACTACGCACCGCTGGCTGCATAGTGGGCACAGAGGCCCCCAGAGCGACACGTTGGTGGATGCGCTGGAGCGTGGGCACAGAGTGGCCGCCTACCGCGGCAAGCGCCTTGCCGCTACTGTTATCTTGTCGGGCCCGGAAGCTTGTCGCTCACCGGGCCTCGAGGTACCTTGGTTGGTCTTCCCGGCAAGCTCCTCTTGCCGGGGCCTTGTTGCCTTGCCGGAGCGTGTGGCGCGTCGCGGCAAGTTCCTTGGAGTGCCTTGGTTGGCCTTCCCGGCAAGCTCCTCTTGCCGGGGCCTTGTCTCCTGAGCTTAAATACTTTGTTCCTGAATGGCCCCAAAGGAACCATGGAGGATCTTGGCGTTCGCCCGGCAAGCCTTGCCGCGGGGTGCTGCAACTACCTGTGCACAAGTTCGGGGTACTAGGGTACCCCTATTCTAGTACACCGACAGGAGCCCCCGAGCCTGGGCCAGACACGGTGCCGAGCGCTGTTGGGCCAGGCCCAAGACAGGGCACGGGCACACGCGGACTGGGCCACGCCGAATCTCGCTTCGTATCCACCGCGCTCTCCCCTAATGCCACGCGTTGAATGCGGCGTCGTGGGAGAGATCATGGGTCGTTCTTTATTCGGAAGGGTGAAACGTCCGCCCCGTCCCTCTTTATAAGCAGAGGAAACAGGGGCAGTTCATTCTACTACTCCATCTTCACGAACCTCCGCCGCTCCCCCCCT